>NC_064858.1:50418354-50718354 GCF_024139225.1 Suncus etruscus | reverse complement strand
AAAGGTAGAGGAAAATTAGTATTATACTATGATTTTGCTATTCACTACATATTGTGCATATTTAATGAGAAGTAAATTTCATTAAATAATTAAAATATCATTACATAATTAAAAACAAATTGTACACAAAATCCTTTTAATTTGGTTTTGTTCATGTGGCAGTTATATGCTCCCTAACACTTAGCCTCTTCCTTCTTCTGAGAATATAGCTCCTTGGCTTTATCCAAACCTGAGACTGAATAAAGACTACATTTCCCAGCTTCCATTGCACTTTAGTGAGATGAACAGTGAATTTTAACTTATGGGATATCATCAGCAGTGATTTGGACAGAAGTAACATGTACCATTTCTGGTGCTCTTTGCCACCGTCCCTATCTCTTTACCTTTCAGGTAAGCTGGTGCAGAAATCACCTGGGGCAGCTGCCTTCAACTACAAGGGAAGAGTCCTCCACAAAGGACAATGGAGAATTAAGATGGAAGATCTTGATTCTACCCAAAGGAGCCACTACATTGGCCTTAAATTATTTATGCTTTGACTATTATTGGACTGAGAAACAAACTTCTATTTGTTTAAATGAATGCTATTTATTTTCACTTTTGTTACAGTAATCAAACTGGTATTGTGAGTTACATCTTAACACTGATACTTTAACTTTATAACATTAAGGTGATTTGCTTTGAATAGAAAATAAGCATGTTTTCTCATATATATATATATATATATATATATATATATATATATATATATATAAAGACAGAGACAGACAAGTTACACATACAAACACACACATCACTTAAAGATTTATTAACTAAGAAACAGAGATAAACAAAGCAAGTATTTGGTTGTTTGGTTGTTGTAAATAAATGACCCTCTAAGTGTGTAGTGTGAAATATGTATTTTGGTTTTTATATAATGAATTAAAGGATAGAGAGTGAGAAATAATGAGGCTTGTTGAAAATGTTCTAGATAACATGCTCTGGAGCCAAGCGGTTCAGATGAATGACCAGCGCTGAGCTCCAAGTGTCCAAGTTGTCCCTTTCATATATATAGGCAAATCATCATTTCTTAAAGATTATTTGAGGTTATGTAATAACCTTAGAACACTGTAATGATCTTAGAACACTGCCTGGAATATGCTTAGCATAGGGCATATATTAGTTTCTACTATATTGTTGGTTCATCTTTATTGTAGATAATGCGAAAGAAATGTGACTTGTGGAATATTTCTAAGCTGCTTTGATCTACTTATATATATTCCACATAGTCTTAACCAAGACATTGTATCCAAAATAGCATCTTCCCCCATCAAATTCCTTTTTATTGAATCAATCATTTTTGTTTTGTTTATTTAGGAACTACAGGTGACTGTTTTCAAGATTAACTCTGACTCTGTTCAGAAGGTCACTCCAGTCAGCGCTTTGAGGAACGTATAAAGTGTTAAATGGAACTAGATTTGTACACATGTAAAACAAACACCTTCGCTGCATCCTATCTCTCTTGTCTTCAATAATTTTAATTCATATGCTCCAGGAATCTGAACTACTGTACTGTTGTATTTTGTTTTTTGCTAATTAATTTCTAAATCAAGCTTGATAAATATCAGGATTAATTAAAAAGCTGTACCCTCTGGTCTCTCATTGGAGTAGTTTCTGTAGGTGGTGGATGAAATCATCACTGCCAATATACATTTGAAAGTTGGTTTACTTAGAACCATATAACTTGAGCTTGGAAGGTTGATTAACTTTCAGAAACTCTCATTTATTAGACCTTTTTTTTAATGACTACTAGAGATTCCCAGTAGAATCGCAGGAACTCAACATAAAAGACAGAGGTCTGTTTCCATCTCCTAGTGTTTGTTTTCATTTCTTTATTTTTTCTATTAATTTCTTTATTAAAGCACAGTTATTACTAAGTTTTTTTGTTTGTTTTTTTTTTTGGGCCACACCTGGTGACACTCAGGGGTTACTCTTGGCTATGCACTCAGAAATCGCTCCTGGCTTGGGGGACCATATGAGATGCTGGGGGATCAAACTGTGGTCCGTTTTAGGTCAGCTGTGTGCAAGGCAAACGCCCTACCGCTGTGCCACCGCTCTGACCTCAGTTATTGAAATATTTGTAGTTGGGTTTCAGTCTTTACAACCTGCCTTCACCAGTGTAACTTTCTCTCCACCAATGTTCCATATATCCCTACTCCCTAACCCCTTGCCTTCACCAGTGTAACTGGAACGTTCCCTCTACCAATATCCCTACTCCCTAGCCCCTTGCCTCTCTTTGGGACAAGCACTCTACTTCTCTGTCTTACTATAATTGTCATGATAGTTGTCAGTGAAGTTAGTATTCTAATTACACTCACCTCTCCTTGTCGTAAGCTTCATATCATGGACTGGTCCTTCAGGTCCTTGTCTATATTATCTCTGGATATTATTACCAAACATTTATTTTTTTTTATATCCCATGGATGAGTGAGAGTATGTCTATTCTTCTCCTTTTGACTCATTTCACTCAGCATGATAATCTCCATGTCTATCTATGTATGGACAAATTTCATGACTTCATTTTTTCTAACAGTTGCATAGTATTCCATTGTGTAGATGTACCACTGTTTCTTTAGCCACTCATCTGTTGTTGGGCCCTGGGTTGTTTCCAGATTCTGGCTATTGTAAATAGTGCTGCAATGAAAATAGGAGTGCAGAGGACATTTTTGTATTGTACCTTTTGTGTTTTAGGGTATATTCCTAGGAATTGTATTGCTGGATTATATGGAAGCTCAATTTTCAGTTTTTTTTTTTTTTTGAGGAATCTCCATATTGTTTTCCAAAAAGGTTGGACTAAACAGTATTCCCACCAGCAGTGAATTAGAATTCCTTTTTCTTTATATTCACACCAGCATTGGTTGTTCTTGTTCTTTGTGACATGTATCAGTCTCTGTGGCATGAGATGATACCTCATAGTTATTTTGATTTACATCTCCCTGATGATTAGTGATGTGGAGCATTTTTTTTCATGTGCCTTTTGGTCATCTGTATTTCTTTTTTGAGGAAATGTCTGTTCATTAATTTTACCCATTTATTGATGAGGTTAGTTTTTTTCTTCTAAAGTTCTGTCAGTACTGTATATATCTTAGATAGTAGCCCCTTATCTGATGGGTATTGAGTGAATAGTTTCTCCCATTCAATGGGTGGCCTTTATATCCTAGTCATTCTTTTCTTTTTAAAAATATTTTTATTTATTAATTGATTGATTGGTTTTGAGCCACACCCAGGGGCACTCAGGGATGATTTCTGGCTCTGTATTCAGAAATCACCCCTGACAGGCTGGGGGACCATATGGGATGCTGGGAATTGAACTGGGTCTCTCCTGGGTTGGCTGCATGCAAGGCAAACACCTTACCACTGTGCTATCTCTCCAGCCACTCTAGTCATTATTTTCTTTGAAGTACCCTCAGGGAACTTCTGGATGAGATGGTTCAAGATCCAGCTGAGCAGAGAAAGTCACAATGGCTGCTGTGTGCTAAAGCACACAACAGAAATCAGGTTCTGCCCTTAGTGGGTGGGACACTCAGCTCTGAAGAAGTGCCCTCAGGGAACTTCTGTTCCAAATGGTTCAAGCCTAGAGCAGAGAAAGTCACAATCCACTGCTTCCTTTGAAGTGCAGAAGCTTCTCCATCTAATATAGTTCCATTTATTTATCTCTGCCTCCACTTGCTTGGACAGTGGTATTTCCTCCTTGAAGATGCCTGTAGTCTCAATGTCATGTAGTGTTTTGTGTATGTTTTCTTCCATATACCTTATAATTTCAGGTATCAAAATCTTTAATCCACTTGATTTGACTTTTGTGTATGGTGTTAAAGATCTGAGTTTGTTTTTTTGCATGTGGGCTGACCAGTTGTTCTAACACCACTTGTTGAAGAGGTATTCCCCTCTTCATTTTGCGTTTCTTGCCCCATATCAAAGATTAATTGATTGTATGTCTGGAGTTCATTCTCTAAATATATTTTCTGAATACTATAGTATTGATTTGAGAATCTATCTTTAATTTTAATATCATTCTTTTTTAATGACTATTGCTTTGTAGTACAATTTAAAGTTGGAGAAAGTGATGCCTCCCATCTTCTTTTTCCTAAGGTTGTTGCTTTAGTTATTTGTGGGCATTTATCATTCCAAATGAATTTCAGGAGTGTTTGATCTACCTCTTTAAAGAATGTCATGGGTATCCTTAGAGAATTAAAACTGTACAATGCTTTAGGGTATTATTGCCATTTTAATGATGTTAATTCTCCCAATTTATGAACAGGGTATGCGTCTCCATTTCCTTGGGTCCTCTTTTTTATTTTTTTATTTTTTTATTCTTTGCTTTTTTTGTGGTGGGGGGCACACCCAGTGACGCTCAGGAATTACTCCTGGCTATGTGCTCAGAAATCTCTCCTGGCTCGGGGACCATATGGAACACTGAGGATTGTACCAAGGTCTGACCTGGATCGACCGCATGCAAGGCAAATGCCCTACTGCTGTACTATTGTACCCGGCCCTTCTCTTTCGTTTCTTGAAGCAGGTTTTTGTAGTTTTCTTTGTATAGATTCTTCATCTCTTTAGTTAAGTTGACTCCAAGGTATTTGAGTTTCTGTGATACTATTATGAATAAGATTGTTTTATAAGGTTCATTTCTTCTCTATCATTATTTGCGTATAAGGAGGCCATTGATTTTTGAGTGTTAATTTTGTAGCCTGACACTTTACTATACAAATCTACTGTTTCTGGAAGCATTTTAGTGAGATTTTTAGGATTTTCTAAATATAGTATCATGTCATCTGCAAATGGTGATAGCTTGACTTTCTTTCCTATCTTTTTCTTGCTTAGTTACTTATGGCATTGTACTTGTAGGACAATGTTGAATAGGAGTGGCAAGAGGGGACAGCCTTATCTTGTACCAGATTTTAGAAGAAAGGCTTTCAGCAGTTTTACCCCACTGAGTAAAATATTTGTCATGGGCTTGTAGTAAATGGCCTTGACTATACTGAGAAATGTTACTTCTATTCTTATCTTGTTGAGAGTTTTTATAATGAAAGGTTGTTGGACCTTATCTAATGTTTTCTCTGCATCTATTGATACATAATCATATGGTTTTTACTTTTCCTTTTATTGATATGTTGTATTGCATTGATTGACTTGCATATGTTAAACCATCCTTGCATCTCTGAGATGAATATTACTTGGTCATGATGTATGTATGACCTTCTTGATAAGAAATTGGATCCTATTTGCTAGAATATTGTTGAAGATCTTTGCATCTGTGCTCATCAACACTATTGCTCTGTAGTTCCCTTTCTTGTAGCATCTTTGTCTGCTTTTAGTATCAAGGTGATGTTAACTTTGTAAAAACTATTTGGGACTGCTTCTGTTTTTCCAATTTTCTGAAAGAGCCTGAAAAAAATTGACAGTAGGTTCCCTTGAAAGGTTTGAAAGAATTTGCTATAAATCCATCTGGGCTTGGGCTTTTGTTTTTGAGAAGGCTTTTAATTACTATTTTAATTTTATCAATAGTTATAGTATGCCAGATCATCTTAGTTCAAACTTGGGAGTTCAAAAATGTATCAATTTCTTCCAGGTTCTCTTGTTTTGTGACACAGAGTTTCTCAAATCTTTGATTGCCTCTGGAATTTCTGTAGTATCTGTAGTAATCTCCCCATTTTCATTTCTAATTCAGTTTATTAAGTTTTTCTTTCTCCCTTTCTTTTGAGTTTTGCTAATGGCTTATCAATCTTGTTTATTTTTTCAAATAACTGACTCACTTTCAATGATTTTCAGATTGTTTTATTTTAGGATTTACAATTCATTAATTTCTGCTCTAAGCTTTATTATTTTCTTCTATCTGCATATTTTAGTTCATTTTTTATCATTTTCCAATTTTATAAGTTCTGTCATTAAATTATTCATGAATGTATCTTTTTCCTTCCTGATGAGTGCTTGCAAAGATTTTAATTTTCCACTTAGTATCATTTATGATGTATACCACAAGTTCAGGTAATTTTTGTCTTTGTTCTTGTTTGTTTCCAGCAATTTTTGACTTCCTCTTTGATTTAGTCTCTGACCCACTGGTTGTTCAGTATTGGGCTGTTTAATTTCCATGTGTTAAAGTTTTTCCTCTGTGTCTGTTTGTAATTTACTTCTAATTTCAGTGCATCATGATCTGAGAAGTTAGTTAGTACACTTTCTGTCCTCTTGATTTTATGAAGGTGTGTTTTATGGGATAGCATGTGGTCTGTCTTGGAGAATAGCCCATGTGCATTGTAGAAGAATGTTTTCTGGGGATGGAGAGCTGTATATGTGTGTGTGTATATATATATATATATATATATATATATATATATATATATATATATATACTAAGTCATTCTCTTGCATTTCTCCCTTCAGAGCCAGTATATTCTTTTTGGCTTAAGCTTGGTTGACCTATCAAAGGGTAACAGGATGGTATTGAAGTCTCTGACTATTATTTTATTGCTATTGATGTCTTCCTTCAAATCTATCAGCAATTGTTTAAAATATTTTGCTGGTTCCTTATTGGGTGTATATATGTTTAGGAGAGTGATTTCTTTCTGTTGTACATGTCCCTTGATTATAAAATGTCTGTATATGTCCCTTATAATTTTTTTATATCTAAAGTTTGTGTCACCTGATATTAGAAAGGTCATCTCAGCCTTTTAAAGGAAGTTGTTTGCTTGAATGATTGTTCTCCAACCTTTGACTTTGAGTTTATATTTGTCCTGACTATTCAAATGTGTTTCTTGTAGGCAGAAAAACGTTGGATTCAACTTTTTGATCCATTTTGTCACTCTGTGCTTCTTATCTGGTACATTTAGTACATGGACATTGAGAGAGATGATTGTCATGGGATCATCTTTTTGTAAGAGTATGGTGTATCTGTTGAATCTGTCTTGACTTAAAGTAGACCTTTCAGTTCATTTTTTAAAGGCTGGTTTTGAGTTTAAAGTTTTTGAGCTAGTGTTTATTCGTGAAGCTGTGTATATGTCCTTCAAACATGAATGTGAGTCTGGCTGGGTGAAGCACTCTTGAAAAAACAGGCAAAACATTAATTTCATTGTGTTTTGTCACTATATCCCACCACTGCCTTCAGGCTTTTTCAGGTTTACTTGTGACAAATCTGCTGTGAATCTTAAGAATACTCCTTTGTATGTAATTTCTGTTTTTGATGTTGCTGTCTTCAGCATTTTATCCCTATCTGTGACATTCATCATTGTGACTAGAATATGTCTTGAGGTGCTTTTCTTCAAGTTTCATTTAGCTGATACTCTTTGGGCATTCAGAATTTGGTTGCATGCACTCTTTAGCTCTGGGAGTTTCTCAGCAATTATGTCTTTGTTGATTCTTCCTGGGGATTTTCTTCCTGGATATCTGGGACTCCACTAATTCTTACGTTGTTTCTATTGAGTTTATCCAGACTTGTATTTTAGTCTATTCACATTCTCTGAGGATTTTTTCCATCATCTGTTTGTTTGTTTTAAGGCTCTTTTTCAGCTATTTTGTTGTGTGGAGTTGTTATGTGTTCATATTCCAACTAACTGATTCTGTCCTCAACCACTGTAATTTCGTTGGAGAGGTTTTTCCAGTGAGGCTTTTATTTAGCCTACCAAGTTTTTCAGTCCTATTATTTCAGTTTGAAGTTTTCTCATTTCACTTTTATATTCTCGTGATTCTTATTTGTAGTTCATTCAATTCGTTCCTTGATTTATTTAAATTCTTTGAGCATTTCTTTTCTAAAGTTTTTATTGGAGAGGTGAAGACACACACACATATACATACACACATACATATAGTCAGCACTTGTTGGGTCTGCAGAGCTACCGTCATCATTCTCTAAGCATGGTGATGTTCTGCATTGTTTCCCTGTTGTGTCCTTTTAGCATGGTGTTTTCTATGTTTTGTTCTGGGGTTCATTTACTAGAGAATATGTGTGTGTCTATGGAGCAGGATTGAAGGGGAGCTTGCCATGCTCCCTTGGTCATTCTCCTGCAGGTTCTCTTCAGGGCTGTGGGCTGAGTATTGGTCATTTATTGCCTTCAAGGTCTGGGGGAACTTAAGCCATAGGTTAGGCCTGTTTTTATTTCTTTCAGTAGTTATGTATAGTATTCTTTGTAGAAGTCTTTCACCTCATTTTTTTGAGTAATTTTTTTATTTCTTTTTTATATTTTTTATTTAAACACCTTGAACATACATTATTGTGTTTGGGTTTCAGTCATGTAAAGAACACCACCCATTGCCAGTGCAACATTCCCATCACCAATGTCCCAAATCTCCCCTCCTCCCCACCCAACCCCCCCTGTACTCTAGACAGGCTTTCTATTTCCCTCATTCATTCTCATTATTAGGACAGTTCAAAATGTAGTTATTTCCCTAACTAAACTCATCACTCTTTGTGGTGAGCTTCCTGAGGTGAGCTGTAACTTCCAGCTCTTTTCTCTTTTGTGTCTGAAAATAATTATTGCAAGAATGTCTTTCATTTTTCTTAAAACCCATAGATGAGTGAGACCATTCTGCATTTTTCTCTCTCTCCTGACTTTTTCACTCGTCTTAATAGATTCCGTGTACACCCATGTATAGGAAAATTTCATGACTTCATCTCTCTTGACAGCGTGCATAATTTCCATTGTGTATATGTACCCACAGTTTCTTTAGCCATTCATCTGTTGAAGGGCATCTTGGTTGTTTCCATAGTCTTGCTATGGTAAATAGTGCTGCAATGAAGTATAGGCCTTCACCTCATTTTTAAAGATGATTCTTAGGTACATAATTTTCTGAGGCACCAGTGTAAATGGGATGAAACTGTTTTTTTAAATTTCCTCTTTATTGGGGCTGGGAGCATTAGCACAGTTGGTAGGGCTTGTCCTTGCACATGTTGGCTGACTACACCGACAAACCTCAGTTTGATCCCCAGCATCCATATGGCCCCCCCAGCCAGGAGCAATTTCTGAGCTCAGAGCCAGAGTAAGTAACCTCTGAGCCTCACTGGGTGTTGCTCCTTAAATTTTTTTCTCACGTATATGTTATTATTTTGCATATATAGAAGTCGTGGATTTTTTGTGTCTGATTTTATAGCCTGACACTTTACTGGATAAACCTATTGTTTTATAGAAACTTTCTATTGCATATCCTTTGGTTTTTAAGTACAGTGTCCTGTCTTCTGCAAATAGTGTGGATTTGTGTTCTTTCCTACCTGATAGCTATTTAATATTCTTATTTTTGACTAATGCTATAATAAGGGCTTCCCAAATACTATATGACTACTAGTCGATGAAAGTGGACAACTTTGTTTTTATTCCTGATTTTTAGAGAGAAGCTTTCAACTTTTCATCTTTGAGTATAATATTTGCTGTGAGCTTGTGGGTAAGATGGTTTCAACATTATTGAGAAATTTTTCTTTAATGCCCATTTTGTTGAGCATTTTAAATCATGAATGTGTGTTATATTATCAAATACTTTATATATATTGATATGTTTATATAAATTTTAATTTTCCTTGTATTGATATGGCATATTGCATTGATTGACTTGCTTCTATGGGTTAAATCCTACTTGGTCATAATGTATGGTATTTTTATGTATTATTGTATTTGGTTTGTTACTATTTTGTTGGGACCATTGTATCTTTGCTCATCTGTGATATATGTTCTATAATTTTGTTTTTATTTGTGTTAACTTCATCTGCTTTTGGTATCAGGGGCAATGTTTCCCTCATAGAAATTGGGACAATTTCTATTTCTTCAATTTTTTGAAGAGCCTGAAGAGTACAGGGATTAAAAGTACAAGTTTTGGAAGAACTCACTAGGTAATCTATCTGAACTTAGGCTACTTAGTAGGGTACTTTGTTTTTTGCTGTGCTCCTCCCATTTTATTAATTTGGAAGGATTAATACTGTCAAAAATGATTGATCTTGTCCCAAACCAAAGCAGTATACTGATTTAATGTAGTCCCTATAAAAATACCCATGACATTTTAAAAAAGCATAAATAAATGCCTCTGAAATTTATAAAACCTCCCGAATAGGGGGAAAAATAATAGAAAGTTTCTCTTTTGCCAACTTAATACTATACATAAAACTGTAGTAATAAAGACAGTGTGACGCTAAAATAAGGATAGACTTTCAGACCAATGAAATAGTATTGAGACAAATATGCAGCTGTATGGAGAGTTAATCCTAAAGGAGCAAAAAGTATGAAATAAAGAAAGGTCTCTTAAACAAATGGTTTAAAAACTAGTCCAGCACATACAAGAAAATGAATTCAGAACTCTAATACCATGCATAATGTTTGAAAATGGATTCAGAACTTCAATATTAAACCTGAATCCATAGATTATATTGGGGAAAACATATGTAGATCACTTCATGACATAGAATCTAGAGAGATCTTTAATAATTCAGTACCATTGGCAAAGCAAACAGAAGCCAAAATAGACTATATCAAACCAAGAAGCTTCTTCATCACAAAAGAAATAATGAGTAGAATATAAAGACTCCCACAGACTGGAAGAAAATATTTGTGCTCAAATAATCTGACGAAGGGTTAATATCCAAGATAGAAAAGCACGTGTAGAACTTTACAAGTAAAGAAAATCCCCTTATGTTTTTCTTCCTCTTTTCCTTCCTTCTCTTAAATTGATATTTATAGTCTCTAGAAGGACTCCTCCTGGTTTTATTTATTTTTTGCTTGTTTGATTTTTGCCCCCCACCTTTCTTTCTTGTCCTTCTAACAAAGCACATACTTGAAACTCCTTGTTCTGCCTCACAAATTGAGGGAGAAGAAGTATGGAGGGTACCAAGACCAAACAGTCGCATGAACATTGAGTAGAAATAAAAAATGATCAGACTTAAACACCAAATCCAAAGCAAACGACAACAGAATCGATACCCAATCTACAACAAGCTAGACACAGAGGGGACCACTTATACTAGCAGCCCGGGGGGCAAAAGAGGGGGATATGGGGATGCATGCTTGGGAACAAGGGTAGAGGGAGGACAACATTGGTGGTGGGAATGCCCCTGATTCAATGTCACTATGTACCTAAAATATTACTAGGAAATATTTGTAATCCACTGTGGTCAAAATAAAAATTATTTTTAAAAAATGAGGAGCTAGAGAGATAGCATGGAGGTAAGGCGTTTGCCTTGCATGCAGAAGGATGGTGGTTCAAATCCCGGTATCCCATATGGTCCTCCAAACCAGGAGAGATTTCTGAGCACATATCTAGGAGTAACCCCTGAGCATCACCTGTTGTGGCCCAAAAATAAAAAACAAAACAAAACAAAAAGGCAACAACAAAAATAATGAGGTGAAGAGGGGCCAGAGTGATAGCACAGCAGGTAGAGCATTTGCTTTGCATGTCTCCCAACTAAGTTTGATCCCCAGCATCCCATATGTCCTCTGAGCACTGCCAGGTTCGACCCTGAGTAACCCCTGAGCACTGCTGGGCATGGCCTATAAAACAAAACAAAAATAATGAGGTGAAGAGATCAATAGAAGTTTCCTCAAAGAGGCCTTTCTCAATAAAAAATTCTCTGTATCACTTATCATCAAGGGAAATGCAATATACAAACAATGAGATATGTTAACTCATAGTAGTGACACCTTATGTTGACATATATTTGTGGAAGAAAGGAATGTTGGTGGGAAATTGACTGGTCCAGCATTTTTGGGAAAACAAATATAGACACTTCTAAAAAAAATTAGGGATTGATGGGTGCTGGAGTGATGAGCATACGAAGGTAGAACATTAGCCTTGCACACAGCTTACTCAAATTCAATTCCCTGGTATCCCATATGGTACCTCGAGACTGCCAGAAGTGATTTTAAAAATCAAAACCAAAACAACCAAACAAAAAGACACCTAGGGATTGATCTTCCCATGTAACCTACTTATTGGTAAATAATCTAAAGAGCCCAAAACATTATTCAGAAAGATATTTGCACTCCTATATTTATTATAGCACTGAAAATAAACCTATTGTTTAAAAAATGGATGACTGAATAAAGAAACTATGGTACATATTACAATGGAATACTGCTCAGCTATAAGAACAGATGAAGTCTTTTCAATTTTCTACTCTGTGGATGCTCTTAAGGTATTCTTTTGAGTGAGCTTAATTAGAAAGAGAGTAATGGATACAGAATGAACTCTTTCATATGTGGGCTATAAAGAAACATAGAACTGAACTTGCATGCCTGAGAACTGATCTTCATGCCATGAAGCTGAGCTTCATTCCTGACGCTTTGCCCATTTTCAAATTGTTTACAGGGAAAACGTTCACTCACAAATTATTCAAGATCCATTTCGCAATTGGTTGTATGCCTTTACGATTGTATTCCATTTTTTATAGACTGTAGATACCAGACTCATCAAATATATTTTCTTTATTTTTGCAGATTGTCTCTTTATTTTATTGATAGTGTCCATAATAGCTCAATGGGGCTGGAGAGATAGCACAGCAGGTGGGTGGTGTTTGCCTTGCATTCAGTCAATCTGGGAGGGACCCAGTTTGATTCTTGGCAATCCCATATTGGTCCCCTAGCCTGCCAGGGACAATTTCGAGTGCAGAGCCAGGAGTGATCCTGAGCACCTCTAGGTGTGGCCCAGAAACTCAATCCACCAATCATTAAATAACATTTAAAAAAAAAGTTGGTCATCAAGTACAAAACTTTACCTATCTTGTTGCATTTGTCTTTGGTATCATCTAAAATAAAGCTTTGTTTGACTTAAGGTCCATGGATATCAAATCCTAGAACATTTTTCTTAAGCATTTTATTATGTTGGCATTTAAATTTAGGTCAATTCCTTCCTTTGAGTTAAGTTTTTAATGTGGCATGAGATAAGGTCAATTTAATTATTTTTATGTATAATATTCAGTTTCAGTGGCTCCATTTGTTGAACAATTATTCTTAGCCTGTTGAATTGTCTAGATTTTCCTAGTCACACAAATTTCTAGTTCTCACACAATCTGTCTTCTGCCTAAAGGTCTTTGCATTGTTAGTTTCCTTAGTTTGGAAAGTTTCTCCTCATTTTCAGTGGCTGACACTTTCCTTGGGCTTTAGATCTCTAGACTCGGGTTTCTAGCATTTCCACCTACTTTCAGCCCCTTTTCACTTGGGGAATTTTTATGTGTGTGTGTGTGTGTGTGTGTGTGTGTGTGTGTGTGTGTGTGTGTGTGTGTATATATATATATATATATATATATGTATATAAAGTAGATATGCAAGTCAGGCATTTAGAGGTAATAAATCATAAATATATTTTAAAATGAAAGAACTTGGCACGTGTGCTCCTTGGACACATGTGTCAGTGCTGTGCACATGTGTGTTGCCAGCCCATGCACATGGTGCCCACATGTACATGTCACCCACATTGCCCCTCGAGAATGTGGACTTCTCTGCTTTCCTACTTTCACACGAAGATGTATACTGGGGCTCTCTTCACCTTTGGAGAAGTTTGTGTTCTCTCTTGAGTTCAATGTTTTGTCTTTCTTCTGCCTCAAAATTTCGGAATAAGGGCCAGAGAGGTGGTACAGTAGTAGGGCGTTTGCTTTGCATGCAGCTGACCTAGGACAGACTGTGCTTGATCAATTGGCATCCCATATGGTCCCCCCAGCCAGAAATGATTTCTGAGTGCATAGCCAGGAGTAACCCCTTAGCATCACCAGGTGTATCCCAAAAACCAGAAAAGAAAAAAGAATTTCGGAATAACACCTGATTTCACTTCAAAATAAACAAATAAATAAAATTAATGTTAGAGCATTTCCTCTTTTCTTTTTGGGGGGAGGGGAACATGTGACTGTGCTTCGGGTTTATGGCTGGGGAATTTAGTGGACAATATGTAGCATCATGAATTGAACCTGGTTGTGCTGTGTGCAAGACAAGTGCCCTTGCCTGCTGCAACCCAAAAAATTTTATTTTAAAATAAGATTTCAAGGTGTTTTGGGATATCATCTGGGGTTGCAACCCACTGTTTAAGAAGCTGGCATTGGGACTGCTTTGTCTGTTATTACCATAAGATCACCTTTCTTCTTCCATCTTCACATGTAACCAGAACAAGTGATCAAAAACAGACACTGTTGATGAGATGACCTAATACTTAAGTTACACTTTTTCTACCAGAAAAGTTGTTTTTTCCAGTAATAGAGCAAGGAAAGTAGGTATAAAATTAGCTCTAATAATATCAACTCCTGGTGCACTAGAAAGTCTAGATTTGATTGTTTCCTTTGTGCCCTCGTAGGGTTGAGCAGTAAAGAAATGGTGCGGAAACAGGTCTGAGACAGGAAGCATATTCTTTTTGTTTATTTCTGATAAGATTCTGATTTCCATATGCTAGACTAGAAATAAAAGACATAGTCAAAAGAGAGTTTCTGATAAAAATCATTATTTACATTTCTCCCATCATATTCAGAAGGGAAAACTCAAAATCCTATGAGTGTTTATTTGATAAGAACTTAAAACAAACCTCTTTGACAACTATAGCACTACTTTGAGACTTTTGTCAGTGCCGCCACAATGTCATATTCCTAGCATAGAATGCAACTACATAGAGTTTGTGGGGATGAAAGAAAAAAATTCTTTAGAAAGCAGTCAACTTACAGATATGGGGCAGAATTGCTTTCAAGGGGAGTTAGAGATAGGAGCTATAGACCTTGATTCTCACTAATGTCTTTTTCAACATTAACAGCTGTTAGTGCTCCATTTGGACCTCCTTTTGCTTTAGTCTAACACTGAAGGTCATCACATAAAGACTGGCTGGATGTGAGCAAGACTGTCACTTGACAGAAGCTAAAGAATCTTCTCTCCCACCCAGCTCTCTTCATTACAATGATTTTTCTTAATATTTAATATAGCTTTAAAATATCTAAGATTTAGACTAGGGGCATTAAATACTTGAAGTGAATAGAAAGATTTTTTCAAATCAAGACAATTCAGATATTGGACAATGCATTTGGAAACCAAGATTCATATAACTGAGGGGCATATGTGTGTATATACATGTGTGTTTGGGGGAAGTGATGCATGTGACTGAGGAGAAGACTTGTGAATGAGCTTTTAATAGGAGACTTAGTTCCAGGACAGTCTGGTCAAATATTCAGATCAAAGAGCTACTTCTTTGTCTTTGTTTTGACAGTGATTTTTATATATTTCTCAATAAAGGCACAGGCAACTATATATCTAGAAGGCAAAAGAAGCAAAAAAAAAAAAAAAACTATGGAAAACAACCTATGGAATAGGAAACATTAGTTGTAAACCATTCAGATCATTTATCCATTTTTTTTTGTTTGTTTTTGGGCCACACCCGGTAACGCTCAGGGGTTACTCATGGCTATGTGCTCAGAAGTTGCTCCTGGCTTGGGGGACCATATGGGACACCGGGAGAATCGAACCGCGGTCCGTCCAAGGCTAGCGCAGGCAAGGCAGGCACCTTACCTTTAGCGCCACCGCCCGGCCCCACATTTATCCATTTTTAAATTGGGATTTTTTTTGCTATTTAGTTGATAACCAAAATATATAACTTACTCATACAGCTCAATATCAAAACAAATATCCCAATTTAAAAATGGTTAAAGGATATGAATAGAGGTGCCAGAGCAATAGTACAAAGGTAGAGTGTTTGCCTTGCATGTGGATGATCCAGGACAAGCCTTGATTCAATCCCCAGCATCTCATATGGTCCCCCAAGCCAGGAGTGATTTCTGAACACATAGGCAGGAGTAACTCCTGTGTGTCACCGGGTGTGGCCCCAAAACAAAGCAAACAACAACAACAAAAAGAATATGAATAGAGATATTTCCCAAAGAGGACAAATCAAAATAATTGTATATTATATTCTCACACCTCTCAGGGTGGCTATTACTAAGAAGTCAAAAAATAAGTGTTAGGGAAATGTGAAGAATAGCAACCTTCTTATTTTGTGGAAATGTAAATCAGCACAGCATCTCTGAAAAATAGTAAGAAAACTACTAAAAAAAATCTAAAACAACTGCTATAGAATTTATCAGTCCCACTGGTGGGCAAATATCTGAGAAAAATATTCATATACCATATTCATTGCATTATTATTCACAATAGACAAAATAAAGAAAAACTTGTGTCTACTGAAAAAAGAATGAATAAAGAAAACATTAGAAAACAGGAAAGAAAAATGTACTACAAAGCAATAGTCATTAAAACAGTGTGGTATTGGAATTAAAGACAGACCCTCAGATCAATGGAATAGTATTCAGAGAATATATTCAGAGAATGACCTCCATACATGCAATCAACTAATCTTTGATAAATGGGGCAAGAAATATAAAATGGAACAAGGAAATCCTCTTCAACAAGTGGTGTTGGGACAACTAGTCAGCCACATGCAAAAAAAAAAAAAAAAAAAAGCAAACTCAGACTTCTATCTAACACCATGCACAATGGTCAAATCAAAATGAATTAAATATTTTGATACCAGACCTAAAATTATAAGGTATGTAGAAGAAAACATAGGCAAAACACTACATGACATTGAGACTAAAGGCATCTTCAAGGAAGAGACACCACTATCAAGCAATTATTAACAAATATTAAACTGAGTAGCTTCTGCACTTCAAAGGAAACAGTGACTAGAATACAAAGGCTACCTACAGAATGGAAGGAACTAGTTACCAATACTCATCAGATAAGGGGCTACTATCTAAGATTTACAAGGTACTGACAGAACTTAAGAAGAAAAAACTGGGCCGGAGCACTGGCGCAAGTAGTAGGGCATTTGTCTTGCATGCACTAAATTAGGATGGACTGCGGTTCAATCCCCCAGCATCCCATATGGGTATTGAACCCAGACCAGCTATATGCAAGGCAAACACCCTACCAACTGTACTATATATGTTCCGCTATTAACATTTAAAACATTTTGCAAATAGTCCTTAACTGATTATAATAACGTGTGGTTTCTTACAGAAGTCTCTCAGTATATAAATTGGGTTTATACCAAATTAATTTAAACATACAAGTACTTAAAATTTTACACATACAATTTATCTTCAAACTAAATGTTAAAAACACCTTAATAATATGTATATGAAATATTTCATCATCATGGCTGGAGAGGTAGTATTGTGGGCAGGGCTCTTCTTGACTTGAATGTAGTTATCCTGGATTTGATCCTTTATACCACAAAAGGTATCCCCAATCACTGCCAGGAGTGATTCCTGACCACAGAGCCAAGAGTAAGCCCTAAGCACTGATCAGTGTGGCCCAAAAACCAAAATAAAATTTTTTTCATCTTAAGTAATGAGTATTTCATTCTCAATTTTCTTGAAGTAAAGATACTTTTCCAGCAATGGCATAATCATGTAGTCCCAGACTACCAAGAATGTATAGAGGAGCATGAGTTATGGGCTTCTATTGCCATCTGGATAAGAGTAGGATGGAAATGAGGCATGGAACTTGGTCAAGTGTAGGTCATGACTAAGTGTAGATCACCATCTTAGTCAAAAGAATAAGTTTTGGTGATAAGATGCGCTAAGATGCGTTGGGGGGAGAGGGCACATTAAGCAGCACTCTGATCTCTGTACTTAGAAATTATTCCAAGCAGGCTTGGGAGACCATATGGGTTTCCAGAGATCGAATCCAAGTTGGCCACGTGCAAAGCAAATGCCTTATCCACTATACTATTGCTCTAGCACCCATGTCTTCTGTACATTTTGTTTTTGTTTTTGTCTTGAGCACCACACCCAGAGGCATCAGGGCTTACTCCTGGCTCTTCACTCAGAAATTACTCCTGGCAGGTGTGGGGGGACCATATGAGATGGCAGAGATAGAGTCTGGGACAGCAGCATGCAAGGCAAATGCCATACCCGATGTACTATTGCTCTGAATCCCTCTGTACTTTTTTTTTTTTTTATTTTTTGGTTTTTGGGCCACACCTGGCAGCGCTCAAGGGTTACTCTTGGCTCCACGCTCAGAAATCGCAGGCTCAGGGGACCATATGGGATGCAGGGATTCAAACCAATGACCTGCATGAAAGGCAAATGCCTTACCTCCATGATATCTCTCCCGCCCCCTCTGTACTTTTTTAAAAATCAAAGTCTCAAGGGGTGTTCAGAGTTATTTTGGGTAGGTGTTTTGGGCACCGAACCTGCTGATACCTTCCCACATGTGGACATTGGAGTGACCTCTAGCTATAAGGTTTTGGTTGACTAATTGTCATTAGGAACAATCCACTGAAGTTTTAATCATCTTCATAGGGGAGAGAATTAGAAACAGGCCCACTATATTTCCTCATGAAATGTGTTATTAAAACGTCTGGTTTTCTTTCTGATGGCAACTGCTTCTCAGAATAGAGGCTGCCAATGGGCCCATCTCCAGTGCACTCAACTTGCCCTACCCTCTGCCACCCTTTCTCAGCCACACAGGCAAGGACTTGTTTCCCTTCACTTGCTTCCTGACTCAAGGTTCCTGTCTCAAAGAGTTCTGGTCTTAACCTCACTGCTTATGCCTTTGGTAACATTTGAGTACTGAAAAGGCCCTAGCCCTCACTACTCCTCTGCCAGATGACAATAAAAATGTGCTTCCAGACCTGAGAGACAGTCCAATGGGCAGAGCGTTTGGCCCTTGTGTGCAGGTTTGATCTCTGGTACCACACATGGTTCCTGGAGTACTGCCAGGAGTGACCTCAGATCACAGAGCCAGGAATAATTCCTGAGCACAGCAGGTACAGCCCGTCCCCAGCTCAGCCACCCCAAAACTAACATGTCCATGTATATTCTTAGGTTTTGCCAAATATCCTCCTAGAGGTAAAGTGCCCGTTCCTTGCACCCCTGTGGGCAGTGATTGATTGGTCAGCCCTGGAGAGCCAGGACCCTGTTGTGAGTTCTAATTGTCTATTGCTGCATAGAGAGATGCAGTGTAACTCTGGCAGCATCAATTGTCTCAAGTAGATCAGGTAAGGAGCTGACAGACTCAGGTGAGAAATCGAACACTTTCCCTTCTGTTATAATGTGTCCCTAACTTACAAAAGAAAAAAAAAAAATAACAGAAAGCAAGCAAAGTAAAACAAAACCGACACAGTTCCAGCCCTCTTTCTCACCTATTGACATGAAGATTTCCCTCCAGGGAGATAGGGAGATGTTAATTTGTTACCTACCACATGAAAACCCTAATGCATAGAATTTTATAATTTGAATAATTGTAGGAGAGGAAAAAGGGGAGTAGAAGGGAAGGGAAGAAGGAAAAAAGACTGTAGGAGTGTTTGAACTTTGAGGGAGTTCAGTTAACTTTCACATCTTCATCTGTGCCAGCAAAATAATACTCAGATTAAAATCTGTCTCCCTCATTGCCTCCTGGATAGCATTCTGGCCTCACAACCAAGCCCAATACAATCTGCTCCCACTTCTTAGAAGAATGTTTCACGCTCTTGAGCTGGGCCACTCACCTTGCTAATCCCCTCACCTGGGCCTTTGTCCACACACCAGCCAGTCCAGCTTCTCAAGTATTTTACCATCAAGGCCCCAGGACTCTCCTTGTGGTTTCTTCACTCACTCAGTAATTCACTCTGACTCACCTAGGTGCTTGGTGTCCATGAGACAAGCAGCTTCAACCCTAGCAGCCCTGACTATGGGAAAATCAGACACACATCTAAGCAGTCTTTGCTTTCTATAGAAATGAAGTCCAAGAGGACTTCGTGCCCAGGGTTTCCCACTGCACTGGCCCTTGCTACTCCCCTGAAACAAAACAAAGACCTGGGGCCAGCAGTGGCTGCCCCTGGGAGCATCTTTGAGAGCAGAAATGCAAAGATCAGTGAGTCCCTCCATATCCTGCTAGAGCCACACTCTGATTCAGCTGAGCACAGAGAAGACAGAGAAAGGTGAAAGGCACTGACTCTAGTCACAGGGTGTGTGGGGAAACTTCGTCAGCACAGGGTGACCTTCAGGGGTGGAGAGAGGGCGAGAGGAAGCACATTGCTGTTGTCCCTTCACTCAAGACTTCCTGAAGGCGGGTCCCCCTGCTCTTGGCTGCCCATCAGCTTTCCTTGGGGCACATGTTTGGATCCGGGCACTCACGTACCTGCCTGGGAATGAAGTATAGAGATGGCAGTGCCTGAGACTCTTTGAGGAATTCAGGCCTTAATTCTTCTGGAAGCCAAAACCCAAACCTTGATTACTGTGTGGAGTTGTTGGCTTCCCAGGAACCTCATTTCCTCATTGGAATTAAACTCTGAAACTTGGCCAGGGTGAACTACTCTAGTAATTCTGGCTTCCAGAGCCACATTTACTTTAAAAGTGCTTTGTTGAGTCCAGAATTGTCTCTTCTTTGCCTCCTTTCCTTGTTCCTTATTTCCTGTTTTCTTTTCTGTCTTATTTAGCATCTCGGTTCAGAACGGCTGGTAGCAATGGTCAAGATCAGGTAGAGGGAAGGAACTAGCACAGAGATATCCTTTTGGGGGGGGCTGCTGATGAGCTTTTATTTCCACACCCTGCGGTGCTCAGGGGTTACTCCTGGCTATCTGCTCAGAAATAGCTCCTGGCAGGCACGGGGGACCATATGGGACACCGGGATTCGAACCAACAGCCTTAGGTTGGCTGCTTGCAAGGCAAACAACGCTGTGCTATCTCTCCAGGCCCTGAGCTTTTATTTTTTGCAAATTACATTACTAAGAAAAAAAAATCACCCACAAATGGCCCAAAGCCATAAAGACCACATCTCTTTAAGATGCAAATCCTGAAAATTGAGGCACCTCAGAGGCAAAAAATGAGTCATCACCCAGAGAAAGATAAACTCTCTTAGAAAAAGAGAAGCTATAGGAGAAATTAAGGGATATAATAAAATTGTGAAAGGATCGTCAAGGCTTTTTCCCCATGACAACTCCAGGATAACTTCTATGGATGCACAAAATTCTGGGTCAACACAATTAGAAACTCACCTTTAGGAAAAGCTCCTCTTTTGGGCTCATTTTTCTGTTTCTATTTCTGTCACTCTCTTTCTGTGTGTGTGTGTGTGTGTGTGTGTGTGTGTGTGTGTGTGTGTTGGATTACTGGTCCAACCCTAATCAATATTCATATTCCATGCTAGGGTGTGATCTGGTGATGGGATTATTGGATTATTTTCTACTTGGTATTCCTCTCCCACACTAGGGTGTGGCCTGGTTCTTATCAATAAAAGCCTGGGTCTGAGGAAGATAGGCGCTCATTTTTCAATCTTTCTCCACTAAACTGCATGCCTTCTTAGGAGCAGAAAGCTTGTGTGGTTGGATTCCCTGCTTGAATGCTAGCTTTCATGAACCCGTCCTTGTACCTTTTCACTGTGTGGATTATTTCCTGCGTCAATGTTTACTTCCAGACCTGCATCTCACCAGATCCTTTTTGGAGTCCTGGACTCCACTAGAATATGTCACCTGAACTCAGACCTGAAAACAGGAAATCAAACGGGAACTCTGCTGTGAACTGGTGAGATGTATTTTTTGTTGCTTCAAAGGTAGACTTCACTATTCTGGCCTTTTAAGCTTACAATTTTTTAGTTCAAGGTGATATCATTTGCTTGGATTCTGGTTGAAGGACCCTGGCTTCTCCTCATGCTAATTGTATTAGTGGTAGCTTTCCTTGGTTTTGTTTATGGTTTTTTGTTTGTTCTTTCATTTTGTACATATTGAGAAGCAAAAGATTTGGTCTGAATTTTCTAGTGAGAATCAAAAGATTTCAAGCTGAATTCTCTAGCCTTGAATTAAAATTTGCGGAGGCATGTACTGATTATTCAAGCCTTGCTTTGAACGTTTCTGAGTGCTTTCTAATAAATCTGAAAGGCCAGTAAACCCAAATATTAGAAAGGCATTTCCATTTGTCATATGTAGTCAAGCAAAAAGTCCTGAGGTTTGGTGTTCTGCTGCTCCCTACAGGCGGTAGGCCAGTAGAGCCTCTAGTGGTTTCTTGGGCATACTGGTTTACAAAGTGAATCTAATGATATTTAAATAGTCTGGTAAAAAGGTGGTTCTGTAGGATTCTCACGCACTCACCCTCCATCCCAACCTTTTAGAGAGTGTGGAATGAGCTCACCTCCTCAGCAAAGGATAGTTCTTAGGGAAATTAACCCAGTATCAGAAGCAAATTCTCCCTGTTAGGAAAATAATCAAATTTCAAATAATGAAGGTTTGAATATGAATTACCTCAGTAGTTTTAAGAAAGTGTGCTCAAAGGTTGGTTCAACATATGCAAATCAATCAGCATTATACATTACATCAACAACAAGAAAGACAAAAACCAGATGATCATATCAATCGATGCAGAGAAGGCGTTTGACAAAATTCAACACCCTTTCATGTTAAAGACACTCAGCAAAATAGGGTTAGAAGGAACCTTCCTCAAGATAGTTACAGCTATCTATGAAATGCCTACAGCCAACATTATACTTAATGGCGAGAAACTAGAAGCATTCCCACTAAGGTCAGGAACTAGGCAAGGCTGTCCACTTTCTCCACTCTTATTCAATATAACCTTAGAAGTCCTAGCAACTCTGAGGACTTCAGGGAAACTTCTTCTATTCCTGTCTGCCTGTGCTTCTGAATCCCCGAAGGTTTCCTCAGAGGCCTAGGGAGTACACCCACAAAAAATTGCATTTTGAAGCTGCTGAGTAAGTACATTTTGGCTGCAGGGTCGCTGTCTAATAAGCTGTGGTCTCTGGCCTGTGAAGGCTCTGCCCTGCTCTGCCTTTGTTCACTCTGAGGACTTCAGAGGAAACTTCTTCTACACCTGTCTGCCTGTGCTTCTGAATCCCCGAAGGTTTCCTCAAAGGCCTAGGGAGCGCACCCCCAAAAAACTGCATTTTAAAGCTGCTGAGAAAGTACATTCTGGCTGCGGGGGTCGCTGTCCAATAAGCTGAGGTCTCTGGCCTGTGGAGGCTCTGCCCTGCTGTGCCTTTGTTCACTTTGAGGATTGTCAACTAGAGGCAGGAAAAATCACACTACAAGTGTGACAATGGGGAAACCTCGCAGGCAAACATAATCCACAGAGAATGAAGACAAAAGCTCGGATGACCTAATAAGTTCCAACCACCTGATTAACCTTTCAGATAAGAAGTTTAGAATAGAAATATGGAATATGCTCGTAGAACTCAAAAAAAGCATAGATCGATCTGAAGAGAACACAAAGACAGAAATCAGAAAACTCCAAACTGAATAACAGATCTGAAAAACACGATTGCTCAACAGAAAAACTCAATGGATAGCCTCGACAACAGGGTATCAGCAGCTGAGGAGAGAATCCGAGTACTAGAAGATGTGATGCAGAAAAACTCAACACAACAGAAGAAATTGGAAAAGAACCTTAAGACAGACAAACGAACAGGCAATGGAAAAAGTACTCAAGGCATGCGAACAGATGAAAATAGAAGTCTTTGATAAACTCAACAGAAACAACATAAGAATCAGGAAGGAGATCTCCAGGAAGAATCAACTGTCAAAGACATCATTAAAGAGATACTCCCAGAGTTAAAGACTACATGCAATCAAATCCTGCATGCCTGAAGAGTACCAGCTAAAAGAGACCCAAAGAAAAACACCCCAAGACAAATCCTCTCGTTACAATGACAAATCCCATAGATAGAGATAGAATACTGAAAGCAGCAAGATCAAAAAGGGAAATTACATTCAAAGGAGGATCCCTAAGACTTACAACAGACATGTCACAAGAAACTCTCAAGGCCAGAAGACAGTGGTGGGATATTGTGACAAGACTGAATGAAATGAATGCCTCACCAAGAATACTGCACCCAGCCCAACTCACGTTCAGGTTTGAAGGAAGAATATACAGCTTCATGGATAAACAACAGCTCAGAAACTTCACAGATGATAAACCAGCCTTAAAGGAAAAACTGACAGGTCTACTCTAAGACAAGAGAGACCAACAAACACAGCAAAGTTATCTACAAAGATGACATTAAATCCTATGACAATCATCTCCCTCAATGTCAAAGGACTAAATTCACCAATTAAAAGACACAGAGTGGCAAAATGGGTCAAAAAGATGAATCCAACCTTCTGCTGCCTACAACAAACACATCTGAATAGTCAGAACAAACATAGACTCAAAATCAAAGGCTGAAGGAAAATCATTCAAGCAAACAACACCCTCAAAAAAGCTGGGGTGGTCATATTAATATCTGATGACACCAACTTTATACTCAGAAAAGTGGTAAGGGACAAAGATAGACACTATGTACTAATCAAGGGATATGTACAACAGGAAGAAATCAGACTATTAAACATATATGCACCCAATGAGAGACCAGCAAACTATCTAATACAATTATTGACAAATCTGAAAGAAGACATCAATAATAACACAATAATTGTGGGAGACCTCAACACGACCCTATCAACACTTGATAGATCATTCAGACTGAAACCCAACAAAAACATACTAGCCCTGAAAAGAGTTATGGAAGAAAGAGGACTAGTAGATATATACAGGACACTCCATCCCAAAAAACCTGGATACACATTCTTTTCTGATGTACATGGGTCATTCTCCAGAATAGACTACATGCTGACACATAAAACATACCTCCATAAAATCAAGAGGATAGAAATATTGCAGGCTACCTTTGCTGACCACAAGGCTCTGAAATTAGATGTGAACTACAAAGCCACACAGAAGAAAAACTTCAACAATTGGAAATTAAACACCCTGCTACTGAACAACCAGTGGGTCCGAGATTAAATCAAAAAGGAAATCAAAACTTTCCTGGAAACAAATGATAATGAAGACACAAACTGCCAGAATCTATGGGACACAGCAAAAGCGGTCCTGAGAGGAAAATTTATAGCTCTACAAGCACACATCAGGAAGAAGGAGCATACCTGAATAACTTAATGACGCAGCTCAAAAAATTAGAAAATGACCAACAAAAGGAACCAAAAATAGGGAGACAGAAGGAAATAACAAAGCTGAAAGCAGAACTCAATGAAGTGGAAAACCAAAAAAACAATCTGAAAGATCAACGAAAGCAGAAGCTGGTTCTTTGAAAAAATAAACAAGATTGATAGACCATTGGCAAAACTCACAGAGAGAGAGAAACCATATAACGTGTATTAGAAATGAAAAGGGGGAGATCACGACAGAAATTGCAGAGATCCAAAGGGTCATCAGAGACTACTTTGAGAAATTTTATGCTACTAAACATGAGAACCTAGAAGAAATGAAAAATTCTTGGACACTTATAACCTTCCACATTTAAGTAAGGAGGATGTAGCCTATCTAAACACCCCCATCACTACTGAGGAAATTGAAACTGTAATCAAACATCTGCCCCCCCAAAAAAGCCCAGGCCCAGATAGATTTCCTAATGAATTCTTTCAAATCTTTCAAGAGGAGCTACTACCAATCCTAGCCAAGCTCTTCCATGAAATTGAAAAAATGGGAACACTCCGAAACAGCTTTTATGAAGCCAACATCACCTTGATACCAAAACCAGACAGAGACGCTGCCAAAAAAGAAAATTATAGACCAATATCCCTGATGAATGCTGATGCAAAGATCTTCAACAAAATTCTGGCAAATAGGATCCAATGCATCATCAAGAAGATCGTACACTACAACCAAGTAGGTTTCTTCCCAGGAATGCAAGGATCGTTTAACATCGTAAATCTATCAACATCATACACAACATCAACAACAACAACAACAACAAAATAAAAATCACACGATCATATCAATAGATGCAGAGAAAGCATTTGATAAGGTCCAACACCCATTCTTGATCAAAACTCTCAGCAAAATGGGAATGAAAGTAACCTTTCTCAATCTAGTTGAAGCTATCTACCACAAGCAATGGCAAATATTAACCTCAATGGAGAAAAACTAAAAGCCTTTCCTCTAAATTCTGGTACAAGACAAGGCTGTCCGCTCTCACCACTCCTCTTCAACATAGTACTGGAAGTTCTTGCTATAGCGATCAGGCAAGAAAAAGATATCAAGGGAATCCGGAAAGGAAGAAGTCTAGCTCTCATTGTTTGCAGACGACATACTCTACGTAGAAAACCTTAAAGACTCTACCAAAAAGCTTCTAGAAACAATAGATTTATATAGCAAAGTGGCAGGCTACAAAATCAACCTACAGAAATTAATGGCATTTTTATACACCAATAATAATAGGGAAGAGATGGAAGTCAGGAAGACAATCCCATTCACAATAGTGCCACACAAACTCAAATATCTTGGAGTCAACTTGACCAATGACGTGAAGGACCTATATAAAGAAAACTATAAAGCCCTGCTCCAAGAAATAAGAAAGGACATATGGAAATGGAGACACATATCCTGCTCATGGATAGGCAGTATTAACATCATTAAAATGGCAATAGTCCCCAAAGCATCATACTGATTTAATGTGATCCCCTTAAAAATACCCATGACATTCTTCAAAGAAGTGGATCAAACACTTAAGAAGTTCATCTGGAACAATAAACACCCTCGAATAGCTAAAGCACTCCTAGGGAAAAGGAAAATGGGAGGCATTACTTTCCCCATCTTTAAACTGTACTACAAAGCAATAGTGATCAAAACAGCATGGTATTGGAATAAAGACAGACCCTCAGATCAGTGGAATAGGCTTGAGTTCTCAGAGAATGTTCCCCAGACATACAATTACCTAATTTTTGACAAAGGAGCAAGAAATCCTAAGTGGAGCAGGGAAAATCTCTTCAACAAGTGGTGCTGGCAGAACTGGTTAGCCACTTGCAAAAAAGTGAACATAGACCCCAAGTCAACATCATGTACAAAGGCAAAATCCAAATGGATTAAAGACCTTGATATCAGACCGGATACCATAAGGTATATAGAACAACACTCCATGACATTGAGACTAAAGGCATCTTCAAGGAGGAAACTGCACTTTCCAAACAAGTGGAAGCAGAGATCAACAGATGGGAATACATTAAACTGAGATGCTTCTGCACCTCAAAAGAAATAGTGCCCAGGATACAAGAGTAACCCACTGAGTGGGAGAAACTATTCACCCAACACGCATCAGATAAGGGGCTATTATCCAAAATATACAGGGCACTGACAGAACTTTACAAGAAAAAAAAAACATCTAATTCCATACAAAAAATTGGGAGAAGAAATTAACAGACACTTTGATAAAAAAGAAATACAAGTGGCCAAAAGGCACATGAAAAAAATGCTTCTCGTCACTAATCATCAGGGAGATGCAAATCAAAACAATGATGAGATACCACCTCACACCACAGAGATTGGCGCACATCTCAAAGAATGAGAACAATCAGTGCTGGCGGGGATGTGGAGAGAAAGGAACTCTTATCCACTGCTGGTGGGAATGCCGTCTAGTAAAGCCTCTATGGAAAGCAATATGGAGATTCCTTCAAAATCTGGAAGTTGAGCTCCCATTCGACCCAGCTATTCCACTCCTAGGGATATACCGTAAGAACACAAGAATAAAATACAAAAACCCCTTCCTCACACCTCTATTTATTGCAGCACTATTCACAATAGCCAGGCTCTGGAAACAACCAAGATGCCCTTCAACAGACAAATGGCTAAAGAAACTGTGGTACATATACAGAACGGAATATTATGCAGCCGCCTGGAGAGATGAAGTCATGAAATTGTCCTATACATGGATGTACATGGAACCTATCATGCTGAGTGAAATAAGTCAGAGGGAGAGAGAGAGATGCGGAATAGTCTCACTCATCTATGGGTTTTAAGAAAAATAAAAGTCATTTTTGTAACAATCCTCAGAGACAATGAGAGGAGGGCTGGAACACCAGCTCACTCCATGAAGCTCACCACAAAGACTACACAGAGAACTACCATAATCATGTGAATGAATGAGGAAACTGGAAAGCCTGTCTGGAGTATAGGTGGGGGTGGGGTGGGATGGAGGGCGATTTGGGACATTGGTGGTGGGAATGTTGCACTGGTGAAGGGGGTGTTCTTTACATGACTGAAACCTAATCACAATCATTTATGTAATCAAGATGTTCAAATAAAGAAAAAGGAAGAAGTCCTAGCAATAGCAATCCGACAAGAGAAGAGAATCAAAGGAATCCAAATTGAGAAAGAGGAACACAAACTATCTCTATTTGCAGACGATATGATGATATACATTGAAAGCCCTAAAGAGTCCACAGTAAAACTCCTAGAAACAATTAACCAATATATTAAAGTGGCTGGATACAAAGCCAATACACAAAAGACAGTAGCATTTCTATATACAAACAATGAAGTCGAGGAGAGAGAGATTAAAAATACAATTCCATTTAAAATAGTATCAAAAAATATCAGGTACCTAGGAATCAACCTTACAAGGGAAGTGAAAGACCTATACCGGGGAAACTTCAAAACACTTCAGAAAGGAATAGAAGAGGATCTAAAGAAATGGAAGAACAACCCATGCTCATGGATAGGTAGAATTAACAGTCAAAATGACTATCCTACCCAAACTACTATATAGATTTAATGCAATCCCTATCCAAATTCAGACATCATTCTTTAAAGAAATAGAACAATCAATCACAAAATTCATCTGGAACCACAAAAGACCCAGGATAGCCAAACACATACTGAAAAACTAGAAGCTGGGTGGCATCTCCTTACCTAACTTAAAACTATACTATTAAGCCATAGTAATCAGAACAGCATGGTACTGGAACAGAGACAGGACCTCAGACCAGTGGGTCACAACAGAATTCCCAGACATAAACCCCCAGATATACAGCCAACTAATATTTGATAAAAGAGGCAAGAACTTGAAATGGAACAAAGAAAGCCTATTCAACAAATGGTGTTTGTACAACTGGAAAAACACATGTACGAACGTGAAAATTGACCCGTACCTCACTCCTTATACAAAAGTCAACTCAAAGTGGATCAAAGACCTTGATATTAGACCCGAATCTATAAAGTTTATCAAGAATAAAATAGGCAGAACACTCGAAGACCTATATATAAAAAAGGTCTTCGAGAATGGAGCAGCAGTGGCAAGAACTTTAGCATCAAACATAAACAAATGGGACTACATCAAACTAAAAAGCTTCTGCATGGCGAAAGAAACCTTACTTAATGCAAGAAGACAGTTAACAGAATGGGAAAAAATCTTTTCACTCAACATATCAGATAAAGGGCTGATATCTAGAACATACAAAGCATTCAGAAAGCTGAGCCCCCCAAAACCAAATAAAGCCCAAAAAATGGGGAGATGAAATGAATAGACACTTCTCTGAGGAAGACAGAAGGATGGCCAACAAACACATGAAAACATGTTCACCTTCACTCATCATCAGGGAGACCCAAATCAAGACAACAATGAGCTACCACCTTACACCAGTGAGGATGGCTCACATCAAAAATAATGGGAACAATCTCTGTTGGCGGGGATGCGGTATGAAAGGAATTCTCATCCACTGCTGGTGGGAATGCCCCCTAGTCCAACACCTATGGAGAACAGTCTGGAGAGTGCTCAAAGAACTCAGAATTGAGCTGCCATTTGACCCAGCAATTGATCTCCTAGGTATATACCCCCAAGTTGGAAGGACATTCATTCCAAAATACGTGTGCACCCCACTATTTATCACAGCACTCAGTATAATAGCCATGTCTTGGAACCAACCTCGATGTCCAACAACAGATGAATGGATCATTAAGATGTGGTATCTATACACAATGGAATACTACATGGCAGTCAGAAACGATACAATCACAGACTTTGCAGCAACGTGGATGGACCTAGAATATGTTATGTTAAACGAAGTCAGAAGACAAAAGATAAACACAGAATGATAGCACTATTCTAAAGCATCTAAAACATACATCTTATACACAACTAATACTCAACAATCAAATAACAGGGTTTAACAGGGTAGAAACTCCAAACACTGTAATAGTCAACATATACTCGGGAGCAGTGCCCAAAATACATGAAAAAGGAACAACACAAACTCTTGACTACACATTATACCACAAAGAAACCAGCAACACCAGAAACAGCAGCATAGAGTGAACAGGTATGTGATCAGCCTTCTACAACAAAGGCCCACAATAATTCCTTAGAGATTGTATACAGATTCACAGGTAAAGAATACCATGGGAAATCACTGACTCCAATGGAAACATCCCATAACACTATGTTTTAATGCCTTTATCTTACTATATTTAAAATAACCTCTCAGCTTTTCTGTCCACAGGCGTTCTTGGATACAAAGGGTGGACAAACTAAGATGGCAGTTCGGGGCTTGGTCACACAAGATACCATACCTAGCTTGCACTTATGGTGCAAGATGGTCCCGAGAAAACTCTTTAACATACACTTTATCTCTAGGTTATATCTTCTTTTAGGAATTGAAGCACGTGACCAGTCAGACCACCGAGGGGCCGGAGAGATAGCATGGAGGTAAGGTGTTTACCTTTCATGCAGAAGGTCATCGGTTCGAATCCCGGCATCCCATATGGTCCCCTGTGCCTGCCAGGGGCGGTTTCTGAGCATAGAGCCAGGAGTTACCCCTGAGCACTGCTGGGTGTGACACAAAAATCAAAAAAAAAAAAAAAATCAGACCACCGAAGCAGCAACTGCGATGTACAGACTTAAACTACAGGCTCTACTCATCGAACACATTCAATCAAAGTAGCATTCCCTTGCCATTTTCTCCTCTCTTCTACTTTCTTTTTTATTTTTTCCTTTTCTATTCTTCTCTTTTCTTTTTTTCCTTTTCTCTTCTCCCTTTCTTTCTAATGTATTTTCTCTTTTCTCCCTTCCTACCCCTTCCATATACCTTCCTCTTTCCCCCCTTTGGAAATCCAACTATCCCTTCACCCCTCAATCCCATCCAGACCTTTTACCATATTAAAACTCTTTACCCTCAGTCCTTAATCTATTAGGCATCAAGATCGACCTCCTACCCCAATGAACCAGTACCCAGCACCCAAGCGAAGGGACACCCAGTCAAACCCACACCTTGTCCCCTGCAAGAAAAGGCAGCCAACTCCCCTGCGGACTCATGCTGTGCGGCCCTCCCTACCAACTCCCCCTAACGTGGACTGTTACTTGAAACCGGACTTAGTTCCAAAAGTATCCCCAATGCAAGAACTCTTCGAAGACCTCCCTGTCGCAAATCTTTTGCCAATCTGAAGAAGGTCAGCGGGTGTGATGGAAAGGTGCCTGGGAACCCACACACCACAAGAAAAACCCAAAATACAATGGGAAAACCTGTACTTCCAACATAAGTATAAGACCTGTATTACACCACCTCTTTACCTGTAAGGCAGTCTTTTGCATCACTTTGGTCCTTTAAATACTTTGTTAATTCATTTTTTTTTAAAAAAATGTCTGTTCTACATATACATATGTGAGCACATACATTTTTATTCCTATTTTTATCTTTTTTGGGTGTGTGACCTGTTTCTGTTTTCCTCTCTGTTCACCCCTAAATGCACCAACAATATAATGTAGCCATTTCTCCCTGCAAAGACACACTAAAAAATGGAGAAATCTTACATACAAAAAAGAGCTCTCATCTACTAGGGATAGGAACTCATAGTTGTTTACAATACAGGGATATCTCCTACCTTGAAAATATGTCATGTGAACTCAACTTAGACCTCAGGTGATTAGACACTATCCCTCCAGCCTTGAACCCTGGATCCCAGACATAGAAATGGCACAGTTCTTCACAACAGCTGCAGGAAACAAATCCCATCCGGGACAGCCTTAATACTGCTGGGTCACCAACAAGTGCCAGCTCTAATATGATATCCTGACAACGAGGAAAATGGGAACAACTTGAACTAAGAGCCGGTTATCCTACCTTACCAGCTAACGATAAGACAAAATCAGACTTGTCACCCTTTGGTAGGTCCAAAAGCCAAGATCGCGACTTACAGATGACTGGCTGCTAGAACCATGACCAGACTGTATATATCTTGGGACCAATAAAAAAGCCCTAGTCTAGGGTTTGAACTATGACCTACACAATAACCATGATCCCCAGTTCCAAAGGTCTGGTAGAGACAATTGCAACGGAATGGGGTTTCTGGAAACACAAAGAAAGACGCTATCCTAGGTTCAGTGCAAAGACCAAGACCACCAACCACAGAGGATGGATTAAAATGACACTGAGGGAACGAAACTTCTAGAACCACAAAGACTGACTTCATCATAAGTCCCACTCCTGAACCTGTGCAGATACTGAGATCTCTAGATACAGAAGTCTGATTTTATCACCCAGGACGGAGCAGAAGTCTTCCAAACACCACGAAAGCACCACCGGGAAAGTAAATGATCCTGAACAGAGTCTATAGTTAATCCCATGACAATATACTCCAAGGGTGGAGAAAACCCATATCTCTTAGGCCAAGTGAATTCCTTTTCAAATGGCCCCAATATTTACTGTGCCAGGGCCGGAGGGAAAGAAAGCAAAAAGCAGAAAACATTGTTTATTTTTTATATATTATTTTTTATCTTCATTTATTATTATTATTATTATTATTATTATTATTTATATTTACCTACCTATTTTTGGTTGATTTCTTTGTTTTGGTGTGGTTATTGAAGTTGTTGTCCCTATTTATACTTTTTTTCCCCTCTTCTTTTATTTTCTTTCTTTATCTTTCATATCTCAAGACCATGGCTTTTTTTTTGTGGTGCTTATCATTATTGTTGGAGTCCTCACTGGATATTTGACACTTCTTTTTGTACTGTTGGAGTGTTTCACCTTCTTTTTCTCTTTCATCTCTCAAACCGATGATGAGAGCCTCTAGAAGGATTCCGCCCATTCTCGGTGTATTAGACTTTTACCCCAGTTTATTACTTTTCTCTTCTTCAAACAAAACCACGTAACTTGAACTATCTAGTCTTGCCTCCCAGTTAGAGGGGGAAATAAGGGAGGCACCAAGACCAAAACAGGTGCAAGACTACTAAGGAGTAGGCTAGGTACAGAGGGGACCACATATTCTAGCAGCCCTGGGGGTGAGGGAAGAGGATATGGGAGGTAGGACGAAAACAGAGGTGTAGGGAAGACAAATTGGTGATGGGAATCTCCCCTGATTTTATGTAAATATGTACCTAAAATATTATTGTCAACAATATGTAAGCCACTATGATCAAAATAAAAATTATATTAAAAAAATAAAGTGTGCTCAGAGTATGGCCCTCTTTCTCTGTTTTGTGTTGAATATCTTGGTACCTGGAGTGTTGGACCTGGTTGGTGTTGGACCCAACAGTAATTTAACACTGTAGCAAAGACCCATTTGAGTGCTTCTCGATATTTACAATGGAAGATATAGTTTGCTGAAAACTTTAAGAATAAAATTAATAGTATTGATTACTCTGGAAGGAGGGTTGCAGGGGTCACATTATCTTATAAAATGCTTATGGGGGAGAACAGTACACAGAAGTAAATAGGCAGGCAAATGCCCTAACACTGTTGCTATCACTCTGGCCGCATTACTGAATCCTTTCTTGTATTTTTTCATTGTGGATTAGTTTCTGTGTCAATCTTTGCTTCCAGACCTACATCTCACCTCATTCTGGAGTCCTGGTCTCCACTAGCATGTGTGTGTCTTGGACAATCTTATGACTGACTTTACTTATTTTACAAAGAGGAATTTCTCACTCCAACCTGAGTTCATGATGTCCAAGGAAGTTGTGTGGTGAGAACCTGTTTCCCCTCCAGACAGAACAATCAGGCTTCAGGTGTGGCTTGATATCTGCCTTATAGGGCTGGGGAAACCTGAGCTTCCATTCCATGGAGGTACTCAGAGCAGATCCAGACTCACCCAAGGTTTTTCCTCTGGTAGTCTCTTGTAGTCTGAGTGGATGAATCAGAAGAGCGGAAGCAGGATTCTCTTGTGGCTAAATTTCTCTCTTCCTACTTCTCACTAGTGTCTGCACAGAACCAAAGCTGATGTCTACAACCATCTTGCTGCTCTCTCTCTTTCTCTTCTCTACCTTCTCTCACCTTTCTCCTCTCTCTCTTCTATCTCCACTCTTTCTTTCCTTTCTTCCCCCCCACCATACATCATACCTCTTACCCTGAGCACAATTTTGGTCCCCTAATCAATAAGACTGGTCTTCTGAAGCTATTACTAACTAAAGTTAACTGTACTGTACTCAGTTCTCTCACTGAGTAATAAAAACACAAGAGTAAGAGGTGGTGATCTTAAGATGATAGAGGTGTTGATTCAGTGGAAACTGGTGTTTCTGAGAAGATGAATCTTTTATGGACCCAGTTTCTGATGATATTCATCTTCCCTGCCCACTGTCCAAAGGCATTTCCTCTCTTCCTCTCCCCAGACCCACTAGGGAACATAAAAAGAGAAGATGAGAGAAAGATGAGGGGTTCAGACTGTTCTGTGCTTTGCTCACAACACCATGACTTGGGCTTGTCACATCTGTAACATGGGCAATGCCAGCTGTCTTGGGAGCTTGCAAGGAGTATGGAAAGAGACCATGTATAAGGAAAGAGCAGGCTACCCAATTCTTCACAGCTCCCCCTTAGGAGAGTGGCTGTCCTGGAGAAAATACTTTGTTTAGTACCCAGAATGTGGAAAGTGATCTCCTTAGGGCCTGAGCTGGGTGGGACACTCCCAGCAGACAAAGGTAGAATTTTGTTTGGGAGGAAATATGAAGCCAGTAAGGGCCCAAAACTGTTCTCCAGAAGTGCCCCCTCCCTTCACCAACATCTTAAATCAGGTTGACAAAGTTCATGAACTACTTAAAGAAGAAAAACAGTGACAAAGCTGAGTCTTGTCTCCAGAAAATTGTGTGCATAATGGGAGGAAGGCTCTAGACTGGGGTGGGGGCTGGGGGATGAGCCCTTGGTTATATTTCAAAATGAAGGAGGCAGAGGAAGAGATATAGGTTCAAAGGGCTCAGGTCAGACACATATACACCCCCTTGAAACAGTGAATATGTCTGCCAGAGGTGGTGGTTGACCAAGGCAGCACTTTTCCTGGGGTGGGGCGTAGGTTCTCTGGTTTAGTAGAATTTGTAGCTCAGAGAGATCAGTCCGCCCACCTCTTCCCTTCCATCATTGAAGTTTAACCCAGCTGTATGACTACTGGCTGGGAAGTTTAGCTTCCTACTAGATTAGACACCTCAGTTGAATCAAGTGAAACTATTGACTCCACCATGACTGCAGAGTAGGTGCAGCACCTTGCTCTCAGGAAACATGATTGTAGAGCAGAAAAGCAGCCTTTGCTTCATAGAGCCCAGGTTCAGACAACTGGCTCTGACTCCACAGCTACTGCTTCCCTAGACAGAGTTATTAACTTCTGTGAGCCTTGCTCATTTGCTCAACATAAGGGTGAAATGCAAGTGTGTATTGAATGTGGTGCCTTGCCACGAGAGCAGCAGATTTTACACTTCCTCAACTGAAGCTCCTTTATCTTTAGAAAAAAAATTGGAGTAGCAGGGGTTGTGCTCAGGTGACCACTGTGCAAAGCCAGATATTAAACTTGGTGATACTGCATGTCCTCTAGGCCTTTGAGCCCACCCTCAACTCAGCTCATATTGGGCCCATCCACTCCACCTATGCTGATCCCCAGCAAGTCAACCTCAGAACTCCTACAGATATTTCCCACTTGGAATTCCTACTACTTAATTGAAGGTTAAAATTCCTCCTCGGCACCAAACATCGCATAGAGAACCAGCAAATGACAGTTAACCTGAATTTTTCCTGTCTAGCTCGGAATGGTTTTGTTTTTACATTTTTTGGGGGGGGGGGGGCTAGAGTGGAAAGAAACAAATAAATTTCAAGACATACAAAAATAATGTCTAATTCACATTTTGGTGTCCCCAAAGAATGTTCTCTGGGCACTCAGTGTTGCAAGTGAGCCCCTGAAGAGGTTGACTGATGGAGGAATGGAGGATGAGGTCTTTCCCCTCCAGCTCGGAGCAGGCGTCTGCCACCCTGTCCAGCCAATGGTTCTGAGGTGAAACGGTGGGTAAACAGCTCGCAGACAGTCAGGCTTGTGGAAATATTAGCTTTATTCGGTGGACAAGACTGAAATCCAAAGCCTCAGCCTCAGTTTCAGCCAAAAAGCTCCCCGCCTTCCACAGACCCTTGTTTTTATCCCCCAGAATCAGGTACCACCCAATGGTGGGATCAGATACCACCCAATGGTGGAAGCAGAATCAGGTACCACCCTAGGGTGGGGGCAGAATGCCAGGTCACACCCTAGGGTAGGGCACAATCACTGATCAGGGTAGGGTCAGTAACATAATAATCCCATAAAATGTTTACATACACAACACTCAGCACACTACTGTTCATGTGTTCATCATGCTTTGCAGCTGCCTCCATACCACATAGTAGAACTGAGTGCTGGTCAGAAAACACAAGGCCCCATGGCATTCAGGGTCTTTCCCAGACAGTTTTATATAGGCAGAATGTGCTAACCCCTCTTCTACTCCCTTTGCCTGAGGGAGTAAGCCCCTCCTGCTTTTGAAAGGAAAAGGTGACAAGGGATAAATTAGACAATATAAATGCCTGGCACCTCAAGTTGGATGACGGGTGAGAGGCGTGGCTCAGGGCTGGGAACTTCTAGAGAGAATGCCTGAGTCCAAGGCCAGCAGGCAGCCTGCCATGAATTTACAGGGCTTTGGAAGCATTCTTCACCCTTATGGTCTAGCTATCTTGAATGGAGTCCTAGACTCTAGACTATCCCTTGCATAGCTATTGTGAAGGCTGCTATAGAAAAGACTATCTTGGGGGTTCGAGCGGTGGCACAAGTGATAGGGTGCTGGCCTTGCACATGCTAACCTAGGATGAACCACAGTTCGATCCACAAAGTCCCATATGGTCCCCAAGCCAGGAGCGATTTCTGAGCACATAGCCAGGAGTAACCCCTGAGTGTCACTGGGTGTGGTCTAAAAACCATAAACCAAAAACCAAAATCCAAAACAAACAAACAAACAAAAAAAAGTATCTTGGAGGCATGAAAAAGCCTCTTGGATTAGCTGTCCCTGGTTACAATCCAGCATAGAGCCCTCCAAGATTCCAGGTGTCCTTCCAACCAGTTAGGCTCCAAAAGGGAAGCACACAGACCAACAGATATATTTCCTGGCCAATAGTAACACCTAGGGGTTCTACAGATGGTTCAAGAGAGGAAGCTGGCATCTGAGATTCAGGAACACAGGTGCTAGAAAGAGCCTGACCAGAAGCAGAACAAAGGAAGCACCTTGACTGACCAGCACTGTCTCCCTGGCTCAGCTTCTTGTTGTCTTTTCCAGCATCCTCTTGGCACGGCCCTGGCCCTTTCTGCCCCCTCTCTACTTTGGAGAGAGTAAGTACAGAGAGTAAGGCAGCATCCTGGCACCAGACTGTGACTGGAAAACAGGATGTCCCCGAGAAGAGTATCAAGCCCCCGGGAGGACCGGAGAAAGACTCAGCCATATCCACCTACACAATCACAAGCAACAAATATGCACAGGAAGAGCCTTGGATGTTGGAACTGCCTATCAGATCCCAGGCTGAAAAGGGACATTTGTCTGGCTATTTTGTCCTGGAGGTATAGTAAGTACCCAGGGCAGCTCTAAAGCAAGTCCTGTTCTGTGCCTGCAACAACTGCTTGTTGCCTCCTGTTTGCTACTGTTTATTAGTTTTGATTTGTGATTTCTAGATGTTAATCAGAAATGATTAGAAAGAGCAGCCAGTGACTTCAAGCTGGGGTAAGGAAAAAACTAGAAATGGAAATAAATGGTTATTTATTGGGGTCATTAATGGCCCCCAAGATCCTCAAATAATTCTGACTTAGGTCCCTCTCATTCCATTTTTGGGATTTATAGTCATAACACACCAAATGTTAATGGTAGTTTGATTTGATGGTGGGAATTTTAATAAAATAATTTGCTTTTCTGCAGATATATATGTGTGTGTATGTATGTGTGTGTGTATATATATATATTTTTTTTTGGGGGGGGTCACACCCAGCAGTGCTCAGGGGTTACTCCTGCAATCGCTCCTGGCAGGTTCGGGGGACCATGTGGGATGCTAGGATTCGAACCACCATCCTTCAGCTTGCAAGGCAAATGCCCTACCTCCATGCTATCTCTCTGGCCCCATTTTCTGCAGATATTAAGTGTGCTGATATCCTGCAGACGATGACATATTTTAGAGTGTTGGTCCAGGAACCCAATTAGTTACTTAAGTTTAAACCTACTGGGTTTAAACTTGTGCCTTTGCAGAGACATCTGAAAGAGAACTAAGAGTCATTCGCTGTCTACTGGGGTGTTGTGAGAAGAAAATGATTTAGTCTTGCCTTGTTCAAACAGCCCCTAGGACCCGTGACATTCAAAAGAAGTTGTCCTTATTATTAAAATGTTAGAAGGTGGAGCTGGAGCGATAGAACATCAGGTAGGGAGTTTGCCTTACACACAGCTGATCCAGGATGGACCTGTATATGACCCCTGGCATTCCACATGTTCCCCCTGAGTCTGCCAGGAGTGATTTCTGAGCACAGAACCAGGAGTAACCCCTGAGTGCTGCCAGGTGTGGCCCCAAAACCAAAAAAAAAAAAAAAAAAAAAAAGAAAGAAAAGAAAAGAAAAGAAAATTAAGAGGGTAAGTGACAATATAGGTGTGTTTTTTTTTAATCATGTAGATTTAAAAATGGAGCAGTGGCCATGATTTTGGCAATGTTTTTTTTAATATGATTGAAACGAGATAGCCAAGCCCAATTCTGTCCTCTGCATTGGCAAAATATGAAAACAATAAACTACCTGGGCCTGCAGTGAGGGCCAAATAGGAGGGGATATAAAAACAGATGTGCGAGGACTCGAATGCTTATGGTGAAGTGAAAAAGTGAAGAATGGTTGTTATTCTAAGGAGCAGGATGAAGGCTGCATGAAAGGAAAACCACCCAGCTGCTGGGACCGAAGGCTGCAGGAAGGAAGTGAGTGGACTTCCCGCTCTGCTGGATTCAGCTCAGAAACCCCACCCTGATTGTAAAGAGAAGATGGGACTGAAAGCACCACAATGATTCTCTTCTGGGGCCCAGCCTTAAACCAGGATCCCTGCTTCATTAATGCAACATTCCTCTTTCTTGATTCAATTCTTCTTGTGTTATTTTGGTGACATTACTTATTAGCATGTTAGAGATCACCAAGTCACTGGTACCCAGGCACTACTTGAAAATGCCTATTGTGGACTGGGGAGATAGGACAGGGGTTAAACTGCTTGCCTTTTACTCATAGTTGGCCTAGTTTGATCATTGGTACCCCATAAGGTCTCTTTTCCACTCCCTCCTTTATAGCATAGCTAGGAGTGATCTATGAACAGAGCCAAGATTAAATCCTGTGCACTGATAGGTGTGATTCGAAAACAGCATCAAAAATAAAAAGAAAATGCCTGTTGCTATTCATCTGTTCGACAATTCTAAGAGACAGGCCTTACTTTCCTATCTCCATTTTATAGAAGACAAATCTGAGGCTCAGAGAAGTGAACTTGCATAGTCTTTAGGTGGTGATTTGAGATTAAAGCCTCACAGTGGCTTGAATAAAAATGTTGGGGTTGAATTGGAAAGACCAAAAAACAAACAAACAAACAAACAAACAAACAAAAAAAACAGGAAGGTGAGGCCAGAGAGAGAGCACAGCATGTAGGATATTTTCATGCAAGCAGCTGATCAGGTTCAAAACCCAGCATCCCATATGGTCTCCCAAGCCTACCCAGAGTAATTCCTAAGTGCAGAGCCAGGAGTAGTTCTGAATGTGGGCCAAGTGTGGCCCCAAAACAAATGAACAAAAAATATTGGAATCACACTGGAAGATGGCTCAAAAAGCTAGAGTGTATGTTTTGCATGCCTGGTTCAAACCCCAGCACCACATAATTACTCAAGCGTTTCTGGAATTAATCCCTCATAACTTTCAGAAAGTAATCTCTAAACACTCCTCCAATCCTATAAGGAAACAGAGACTCTTATGGCCCCATGTCAGTGATTTACTGACATCAGTGAACTTGTAACATCAGTTACCAGAAACCCAACCCTTGTGACTGCTGCAGGATGGCACTTGGACTGGGGTAGAAAAAGCCCTGGAAATGTTTGGTCTAGCTGAAGTGCTAGAGGAGCTAAGGAAACTCTGCCATTGCCACCCCTGCCAGATGGCTCCTGCTGGATGGTTGCTGCTGGATTGTTTACCAGACTCCCATCTCGTGCTGCCTTTTGCTGAACCTCTCCTACTTTTCTGAGTATAACAGTTGGCACCTGAACAGGGACACTACTGCACCCCACTAAGACTGGCCAGACAAATAGTCCATACTTGCTCTGTCTGTGCTCTTTTAAATTGCACCCCTCATGTGGCCAGAGCTAACCCCTGAGGTCTTCAGACAAATGAATTATATCAAGTGAATATCATTCATGTTAACTTCTTTCCAAATAACCTATTTCTACATATAGTTATTGATACTTATTTTCCTTTTATATGGGCTGTCCCTGACTTCAAAAAGAGCTAAAGCTGTTTTTTCCTTTTAATTACAATGCTTTTCTGTCATGGGTGTTCCCAATACCATCAAAACTAATAATGATCCAGCCTACACTAGTAAAACTTTTCAATCATTTTGCAAAGAATGACAACTCAAACATATCACGGGTATCTCCTATAATCTTCAAGGATAAGCCATTGTTAAAACTCAATTATTAAAAACAGTAAAAGGGGCCAGAGAGGTGGCGCTAGAGGTGTCTGCTTTGCAAGCGCTAGCCAAGGAAGGACCACAGTTCGATCCCCCGGCGTCCCATATGGTTCCCCCAAGCCAGGGGCAATTTCTGAGTGCTTAGCCAGGAGTAACCCCTGAGCATCAAACAGGTGTGGCCCCCCCCCAAAAAAAAAGTAAAAACAGTAAAAGTATGCTTTTGCTTGATATTCTATTCTTAACATTATCTTCTGTAAAATAAAAATATAAATCCACAAGTTGGGTGAGACCACGCCAGGCACCATGCTTCTAACCCCTTAGGATAGCAGCAGAGAAATAATACACCAAGCAATCAGAAAAAATAATTATTGTACTCAGCTCTCTCTGTCATGTGCTCCCTATGCATGTGCCAAAGCCAGGACTCCTTTCTTTATTCAAACCAATTTCCCCAACCCAGGAGGGGGAAGGTGGGTTTTTACATATCAAAAGAAGAGGTTAGCACATACAATTGTGAAATTCACATTTATCTCAATAAAAGTTTTATATATATATATATATATATATGAGGTTAGGGAAAAATGAAGTTGGAGAAACACTTTTTTTGTTTGGGATTGATAGCTGGCTATTACCTTACAAATTAAAAAAAAATTTTGGGGGGGTCACACCCGGCAACACTCAGGGGATACTCCTGGCTCTGTGCTTAGAAATTGCTCCTGGCAGGCCCAGGGGACCATATGGGATGTTGGGTTTCAAACCACCATCCTTCTGGATGTAAAGCAAACACCCTACCTTCATGTTATCTCTCCGGCCCCTTTTTTTAAATTTTTAAAATTCACTACAAGTAAAAACCTGTACAGCTGCTGAAAGACACTTTCAAGAAGATGTACAGTCTAGGAAAAAATTCACTAATCTGGGTGAAAATTAATAAAAATTGGGTAGCAGGCAATCTAATCATTCGAAGGAAAGGCTATGCTTATATTTCTTTCTTTTTTTTTAGTTTTTGGGCCACACCCAGTGACACTCAGGAGTTACTCCTGGCTATGTGCTCAGAAATCACTCCTGGCTTGGAGGGACCATATGGGATACTGGGGGATCAAACCGTGGTCTGCCCTAGGCTAGCATGGGCAAGGTAGGCACTTTATCACTTGTGCCACCGCTCTAGCCCCACTTATATTTCTTCAGAGGACTGTCCCAAAAGAAACTCTGGGTTCCATTACACTTTATCAGAAGTTGACATCTCTAAGACTCAGAAAGGCTTTTAGCTTTTTCATCACTTTAAGAAATCCTGTAAATCTGTCTTTATTCCAATACCATGCTTTATAATAAAATTTAAATCTCAAAAATTGCTTTAGCTATTCATGGGTGTTTATTGTTCCAAATGAGTTTTAGGAGTGTGTGATCCACTTCTTTGAACAATGTCATGTGTATATACAGAGGTTTGCATTAAATCTGTACAATGCTTGGGGCCCGGAGAGATAGCACAGCGGTGTTTGCCTTGCAACCAGCCGATCCAGGACCTAAGGTGGTTGGTTCGAATCCCGGTGTCCCTTATGGTCCCCCGTGCCTGCCAAGAGCTATTTCTGAGCAGATAGTCAGGATTAACCCCTGAGCACCTCCGGGTGTGGCCCAAAAACCAAAAAAAAAAAAAAAAAAATCTGTACAATGCTTTGGGGAGTATTGCCATCTTAATAATATTAATCCTGCTAATCCATGAGCAGGATATGTCTTCATTTTATTGTGTCCTCTCTTATTTCTTGAAGCAGGCTTTGTAGTTTTCTTTGTATAGGTCCTCCACCTCTTTAGTTAAGTTGACTCCAAGATATTTGAGTTTGTGTGGCACTAATGTGAATGGGATCCTCAGATCAGTGGAATAGACTTGAGTATTCAGAGAATGTTCCCCAGACATACAATCAACTAATCTTTGATAAAGGGGCAAGAAATCCAAAATGGAGCAAGGAAAGCCTCTTCAACAAGTGGTATTGGAACAACTGGTTAGCCACTTGCAAAAAAAAAATAAAGAAAAAGAAAAGAAAAAGTGAACATAGACCTTTATCTAACACCAGACACAAAGGTCAAATCTAAATGGATTAAAGACCTTGATATCAAGCCTGAAACCATAAGGTATATAGAAAAACACATAGGTAAAACACTCCATGACATTTAGATTAAAGGCATCTTCAAGGAAGAAACAGCACTTTCCAAACAAGTGGAAGTAGAGATAAATAGATAGGACTATGTTAAGCTGAGAAGCTTCTGAACCTCAAAGGAAATAGTGCTAAGTATAAAAAAGTCACCCACAGAATATCCCTTGATATTAGACAAGGGGCTAATATAGAAAATATACAAAGTACTGACAGAACTTAACAAGAAAAGGACATGTAAACCCATCAAAAAATGGGGAGAAGAAATGAACAGATAGTTCCTCAAAGAAGACATATAAATGGCCAAAAGACACATGAAAAATGCTCCACATCACTAATCATCAGGGAGATGAAAATCAAAACAACTATGAGGTACCATTTCATGCCACAGAGATTGGTGCACATCACAAAGTATAAGAACAATCAGTGCTGGTGGGGATGTGGAGAGATAGGAACTCTTATTCACTTACTGCTGGTGGGAATGCTGTCTAGTCCAACCTTTATGGAAAGCGATATGGAGATTCTTCCAAAAACTGGAAATCGAGCTCCCATAAGACCCAGCTATACCACTCCTAGGGATATACCCTAGGAACACAAAAATACAATACAAAAATCCCTTCCTTACACCTATATTCATTGAAGCACTATTTACAATAGTCAGACTCTGGAAACAACCAAGATGCCCTTCAGATGACTGGCTAAAGAAACTGTGGTACATATGAACAATGGAATATTATGCAGCTGTCAGGAGAGATGAAGTCATAAAATTTTCCTACATATGGATGTACATGGAATCTATTATGCTGAGTGAAATAAGTCAGTGAAAGAAAGATAGTCACAGAATAGTCTCACTCAACTAGGGGTTTTATGAAAAAAATTAAAGACATTGTAATAAGGCCCAGAGACAAGAGAGTTAAGGGCTGGAAGGGCCTGAAGGACTGACTCACAATATGAAGCTCACCACAAAGAGTGGTGAATGTTGTTAGGGAAATAACTACACTAACAACTAGCATGACAATGTTAAAGAATGAGAAAAGTAGAATGCCTGTCTTGAATACAGGCAGGGGTGGGGGAGGTGGGAGGGTTGCACTGGTGGTGGGAAAGTTATACTAGTAAAAAGGGGGTGTTCTGTTTATGACTGAAACCCAACTACAATCATTCTTGTAATCATGGTGCCTAAAGATTAAAAAAAAGAAAGAAATCCTGTAAAGAATCCTCTTGTTTTCAAGCAGTTCAGCTGCATTTATACTTTTGTACAAGAATCAGAATGGGGGCTGAAGAGGTGGCGCAAGACGTAGGGCATTTGCCTTGCACACAATGACCTAGGACAAACTGTGGTTCGATCCCCCAGAGTCCCATATGGTCCACCCAGCCAGGAGCGATTTCTGAGCACATTGCCAGGAGTAACCCCTGAGCATCACAGGGCGTGATCCAAAAACCTAAAAAAAAAAAAAAATCAGAATGTAGTTATTTATCTTTTTGACCCAATAAGAATTTCAATTTTATCATTTTCTCTATCCTCTATTATGTAGCTATAAAAGTGAAATTCTGGCAACCCCACAATTCCCCATGTCTCCAGAAGTAGTCAGATGGTCTCATCGCTCTAGTTCCTAAAAGATCAGAGTTTTCACTTTTTGAAGGAAGACAATTATAAGTTTAGCTTTTTTTTTGTATAGGTATTAACAACCCTCTGCACTTGGGTCACCTTTAAAATAACAGTTTTTGTTCTAAGTAGTTTTTTGACGTTTTGAATTTTCACTCTTCTAGGCTATTTTCTGATCCTATTTGTTTTGGTTGCTTCTATAGATATCAAATAGATTTCCTTTCTCTTCTATGCCTCTTACAACATGTTGCTATTTTTACTGTACCTAAACAAACTTTCCTTTTCTTTTATAATCCCTTTGCAATGGAGCACCAAACCTCATTAAGAGTAAAATATCAGCTGCAATCAACCATTCCACCACCTATTTAAATCAGCCTCTTTGACTGGATTCCTGGCTAAAGGACCTAGTTCTTTTGACCTGCAGAGGACCATTGACTTCCTGACAGCCCTGCAAGGATAGATTATGTCATTAGCTGAAATCCTTCAGATCTGACCTATCTGAAACTTGATCAGCAATGTAGAACAAGGCATGGATACTGTTATTTATTCCTACCTTCCCCAAATTTTTTTTCCTATGGAAAAAGGAGGATAAATAAGGAAACAGAAACACTTGTGGCCCCAGGTTAGCCATAAGAGTGTTACTGTTCCTTAAAGAGAAAAAATGTCAGTTACCAGAAGCCAGCCCATTGTAACTGCTACAAGATGGCAGTTGGATGAGGGATAGATAAAGCCCTGGGCTGAAGTGCTAGGGGGCTAGGAGACTTTGCTACTGCCCCAACCAGATTGCTCCTGCTGGATGATTGCTGCTGAGTTGCTGGAGAAACTGTTTACCAGACTCTGGATTACTGATGCCTTCTGCTGAACCTCTCCTACTCTTTTAGGCCTAACACAGTCCCATGTCTAATCTACCCTCCAAGTCTTTACCTTCACTGAAAAACTCATTATCATTTCATTCTGGTCTAAGTTATTCTCATTTATTTTAAAAACCACAGTAATAACCTACTTTGTATCCCTTCTTGACCCCCCCATTTGTCAATTTGAATGGAATGAAATCTGTCAATCTCATAAAACTACAAAATCTATTGTACCAAATTTATTTTTTAAATAGGAAAGGAAGTAAAGTGTATCAGTAGTTAACTTTCCTTTTAGAATGTGGTGGATAAAATTGTGGCATGCTTCACTATTTTTTCCTTTTTTTCTTTTCATAATCGAAATTCTGGAGGAGGCAGACCCAGCTGCTCTGTACCCAGGCCTTTGGCAAGGCAGAAAAGAATCCCTCATTTTCTGCTCCAGCAGCAGACTATTGTATCAAAAATCTCCACCTTTCTTTGCATTCATGTAACCAAGCTATTAAGGTTACCTGGATATTTGCAGAATACACATCCGTTCTGGGTTTGTTGTTTGTTTATGGACTTCTCAAGTAAAGTCTTTTGGCTTTTGAATTTACATAGGACTAAAGAGATTAATTTAGGGCTCAGGCAATGGATTAGACAAGGTATTGTAAATATCCAAGTGTCCCAGAATTAGGTTCTTGACTCTGAAAGATTACAAAGCTTGAAAAAGAAAAACTATCCTTCATTTGTGTTCATTTCTATTGCTACTGCTGCAACTTTTTATGCCAAGATAGAATTCATGACAGCTTTTACCTGTTCTTAAGCAATGAGAAACAGTCAATGATTAATAGCAGAGCCTTTAAAATAAACAGCAAGCAGCATTTTTCCTATTAACTCATGCAGTCCTGAAAACAGATTGGACAAAGATAGCTGCTGTAACAAAGGAGCTCTAAATTTGCCTGGGTGGGAAGGAAGGACACACCTTGGCTTAATGCTTGGAATTGCTTCCAGAAGTGCTTGGGGGAACCATGCAGTGCCAGGAATTGGATATAGATTCCTGCCTGCTGTTTCCAGCCCTTTGAACTATCTCCCTAGCCTACATTTTCACTTCAATAGGCCCCTATTTGTCATATGTATCTCATTTTTAAGTGTTTTATAATAGATTTGGGACTCATCTGCAGCTTTCACATTCTCTAGTGTCCCCAACTCCAGGTTCTAGCTGTTATACAAAGGTGAAAAGGAGGATCAACTGTCAGAGATTCTTAAGAGGTGCAACCTGAAAGCAGTCATATCTTCCACATTTGTCATTGGCCCAGACTCAGATTCATGGCCATTGAACTGTTAAATGTTGTTAATAAATAGTCTTGGGGGTCCGTAGTGATAGAACAGCAGGTAGGGCATTTGCCTTGCATGATGCAGCTGACCAGATTCAATCTCTGGCATCCCATATGATCCCCCTCCCAGTCTGCCAAATGTAATTTCTGAGTACAGAGCCAGAAATAACCCCTGAGTGCCACTGGGTGTGGCCAAAAAACACCCCAAAATCAAAACAAAACAAAAAGAAATAGTCTAGGGGTGGTTAGGGTGGTTGCTTTTCATGTGGCTGGCCTGGGTTTGGTCTCTGGATCCTATATAGTCCCCAGAGCACTGTCAGGTGCGATTCCTATGTGCAAAGCCAGGAGTAACCCCATGAGCATTGCTCAGTGTGGCCCAAAAAGCAAACATAAAAAAGAAAGAAAGAAGAGTCCAGTTCTGCAGAGCCAGGAGTAACCCCTGAGCATTGTTGGATGTGGCCCCAAAACAAAAAAACAAAAATGCAAGTGATTGAGCCATTTGCAACATTACCAAATGATAAAAAATTATAATGTCAAGAACTCATTTCTACTAACCAATAAGGAAATCCCAATATTGGGGATTGGTGAGTAGCGTGGCGGTTAGAGTATTTGCCTTGCATATGTCGACCTTGGTTGGATCCTGGCAACTCCATATGGTTCCCTTAGCCTATCAGCAGTGACCAATTAGTGCAAAGCTAGAGTAATCACTGAGCAACCAAAACTAAAAATCATTTTAATGAAATAAGAGAAAATTTAATACAATAAAATAGATGAACAACAAATGGCAAACTCATAAACCAGTTCAAATATCCCATGAACATTAGATAAACTTGAATTTACTTGTAGTCAAATGAAGCAAATTTAAAGTAACAAAAGAAAACATCTTTCCAGGATATTCCTGGAAAAGAATTTAGATGTTCCCAGACCACTAAAATAATGTGAATAAAATAAAAAAATCCAAGAAACACAAATATTTCATGTGTGTAACAGAATTTTCTAGCTCTATATTATATTCATATTCATGACAGTTTTTTCCAATTGTGAACAAGGAAGATTAAGTTTCATGACATTAATTTACTTATTTGGAAACATTGCCCCAAATCACAGAACATGAAGCTTAGATGACTTGAGTTTATCTCTGCATGTGCTTTTATGCATATGCATATGCATATGCACTTCATAACTATGGTGCTAAATTTATCAAAAGTAGTGTTATACTTAAAAACCTTCCCACTTATTTGAGGGAATAAAACATGACATTTAAAAGAAAACATCTAGTTAGTTAGGTGTGGATAGTGTGCCATGGGGTTGCTTCTGATTGGGAGACCAGGTGATGTGAACTATCCACCAGAGCATCTATATGGAAAGCAAGTGCCTTCACCTCCTGGACCCCTAACTAACTACCCTTTAATGAAAAAATTCATACAGTAAATAATAACTTCCTTCCCTGTTATTGTGATGCTGACATGGAAGACATTTTAAATGGCCTCTGCTTTGCTTCCTGCTCTGCTCCATGAGGTGCCTTGACACACCCCAGCCAAAACATCTTCTAAGGGTACATCAGTGAGGTAGGCTGTCTTCACCCACGAAGGGTGGAGCCAGAGGAACCCGGCCACTCTGCTTCCTGACCACACACATCTTCTAGCCAATGAACCCCATTATAACACGTAGAAAACATCACACTACAAGTGTGACAATGGGGAGACAAAGCAGGACAACACCATTCATAAAGAATGAAGATGGCAGCTCTGATGACCTGAAAAGTGCCAACCACCTATTTAGCCTCTCAGTTTAGGAATTTAGAGAAGAAATATGAAGGATCCTCATAGAACACAAAGAAAGTATTGATTGAGCTGAAAGAACCACAAATAAAAATCAAAAGGATATGAAAATAGAAATCAGAAAACTCGGGACTAAAGCCATGGTGCAAGTGGTAGGGGTTTTGCCTTTAAGCGCTAACTTAGGACAAATTGTGGTATAATCCCCCAGCATCTCGTGTAGTCCCCCAAGCCAGGAGCAATTTCTGAGCACATAGCCAGGAGTAACCCCTGAGCATTATCAGGTGTGGCCCAAAAATAAAAAATAAATACATAAATAAACAAATAAAAATAGAAATCAGAAAACTCTAAACTGAACAACAATCCTTCACCATCCATCGCCATCCACCACCATCCTTAATTATTTGATTCTACAAGTACTGAAAAACTTGTTAGGCAAAATTAAAACCTCACTGGAAAGCCTCTCTAATAGAGTAACAGCAACTGAGGACTGAATCAGTGAACTGGAAGATGAGATGCATAACAGCTCTCTACAACAGAAAAGATTGGAAAAGAGCCTTAAAGCAAATAATTAGACAATGGAAAAACTACTCAAAGAATGTGAACAGATGAAAATAGAAGTCTTTGCTAAACTCAACATAAGAATCATTGGTGTCCCAGAAACCCAGGAAGAATCAACAATCAAGGACATCATTACAGAGAAACTCCCAGAGCTAAAGACTGCATGCAACCAAATCCTGCATGCCCAAAGAGCACCAGCTAAAACAGACCCAAAGAAATGCACCCCAAAACACATCCTAGTCACAATGATGAATCCACAAGATAGGAATACAATGCTGAAAGTAGCAAGATCAAAAAGGGAAATTACATTCAAAGGAGCACCCTTAAAGAGTTACAGCAGACCTGTCACAAGAAACCCTCAAAGTCAAAAGGCAGTGATGGGTTACAATGACAAAACTCGATGAAATGAATGCAGCACCTAGAATACTACACCCTGTTATTGTGATGCTTGGAGGACTGGAAGTTGTCCTGCTTGTGGACACACACACACACACACACACACACACACACACAACACCAGAGGCATCAGCTTTTGGGGAGAATCTCAAAGGTCAGTGCCACTGGAATCATATTAATTTAAGCAGGTAGGAGCAGGCTGAATTGTGCTGTGTCATAATTCAGATTTTGCACACTGTCTCATTTTTATAGAACACCTATCAACCCCTGCACCATCAGCACATAAGGGTCTTTAGGAGAGGCCTCTCTTCTTCCTTCCACTCCAACCAAAGTCCTCCCTGGTCTTGTCTTGGGTTCTTCTGACTAGGTATGTCTGATAGTGATGTCCCCCACCCTGCCCACCACCATCAGGCCTCACTTTCTGATTCCTTGTGCAAACTGAACAAGACAGCCTCATCTAAAAGCAGAGGCAGGATAGCTGGTAGAAGGCAGGCACATGCACTGTCACCCACTGGCATTTTCATGCAGCCTTTTTTATCAAGGGCCCTGACAGGAAGTGGAGCACCTTTGCACTCTTGACAGGAAGTGGTTTGCTTTAGATTTCAAGACAGGCTCTACTCTGCCCAGCAACAGCTCTACCAATGAGAAACCCCTTGGTCCTACCAACAAGAAGCCACCAACACCCTGATCTTTTCCAATGAAAACTCTTTCAGAACCAAGCCAGCCCTCTTTGCCCTCTCAGCAGGACCTCCATCCGGTTGCCTCTCCAGAATTGACCCCCTTCACTGGTAAAAATAACTGATGTTGGTTTTTCAAATCAACATCGTGAAGGCGAAATTAAACACAGTAGATTCTATGTAAAATTCTGTTTTAAGAAGGTATCTAGGAGCCGGAGAGATAGCCTGGAGGTAAGGCGTTTGCCTTTCATGCAGAAGACCGGTGGTTCGAATCCTGGCATCCCATATGGTCCCCTGTACCTGCCAGTGGCGATTTCTGAGCATAGAGCCAGGAGTAACCCCTGAACACTGCTGGGTGTGACCCAAAAACCAAAAACAAACAAACAAACAAACAAACACCTCTGTTTTAAGAAGGTATCTAGCCAGATTCTTCCCAGAACTTCAGTGCCCTTCCTTATTAATAGCTATCAGGAATAGAATGTCCACCCAGGGGCCGGGCGGTGGCGCTGGAGGTAAGGTGCCTAAGGCCTGCGCTAGCCTAGGACGGACCGCGGTTCGATCCCCCGGCGTCCCATATGGTCCCCCAAGAAGCCAGGAGCAACTTCTGAGCGCATAGCCAGCAGTAACCCCTGAGCGTCACAGGGTGTGGCCCAAAAACCAAAAAAAAAAAAAAAAGAATGTCCACCTAAGTAAGCCTGGTTTGTCCTTTTGCTTGTTAGGATTCTGGTATTTGTTTGTTTGTTTGTTTATGAATACTATTTTACTTAGGAGTCTAAAACAAGACCAATATTTGAGTTCAAGCTCATGAGAACAGGAAGTCTTTATTTTTGTTGTTGTTTTGAGACCACATTCGGCTATACTCAGGACTTACTCTTAACTCTGCCCATAGGGATCACTCCTAGTGGTGTCCAGGGGACCATATGGGGTTCTTGTGATTGAACCTGGGTCAACAGCATTCAAAGCAAATTCCCTACCCACTGTCCTATCACTCAGATCCCACTTTTTTTTTTTTTAAAGGGGGGGTATCATGGTGAATCCTGCTATTCATTCAAGAAGTATTTGTTGAGAGCATCTATTGTACTGGGCACAGCATTGGATGTTGAAGCTATAGGAATGAGCAAAACATATACCACCACTGCTTATCTTTATTTCCTGGAGATACTCTAGTAAAGTACCACAAACTGAGATTTCTAACAACAGAAATGTTTTCTCTCACAGTTTTGGGGTCCAAGTCTTAAATCAAGGTGTCAGTAGGAATCCTTCTGCAGTCTGTGCTTTGACAATAGTCTGTGATATGCAGCAGTGTTTCTACTATCACTCCCTTTGTCTTTACACAGAATCCTTGTGTCTCTCTTTGACTCTTATCTTCTTATACGGACATCAGTCTATTATCTTAGGGATCCACCCTAGTCCACTATGATCTCATTTTCACTAATTATATTGGCAATGACTCTCTATTTCTGGGAAATAGAATTTCAATATATTTCTTTTGAGGGCAGTGTGGGGAATACAGCTCGACACATTACATTGCTCTTCCTGAACTTACAGCTTAGGAGTAAACCACATAGTATAGTAAGTATATCCTTCACGTAAATTTTAAATATTAAATCTGAAAACCATTTGTAGTAACAAAAAGATAAAGATCTTAGAACAAAAGAAGTTTTGATAAAATTGATAGAAGTGATCAGGAAAAATCTCTCAAAGGGAAGAACGTGAACATTGAGGCCTGGAGAATTTTTAGCCTTGGAGCACTCTTAGGTAGGAATATTATAGATGAGAACTCTGATTGAGAAGAAATTTGATAGGCTATACATGGAAGACCACCCACAAAAGGCACATAGAAAAAAAAAACTAAGATAAAAAAGTCTTTCTTGTGTCACTTCAGAATGACCTCAAGCAGTTGTGTATGAGGGAGAAGTTGAGTTATACCCAAGTCCATAAAAGTATGAAGGCCTCTCTTATAACCAGCTTCTCCTAACACTTGTATGGTTCTTTAACTTTATGAATAACTATATTAAATTAACTACATTATTTTGCTGTCTTCTCCCTTTGGTATCTTGCTGAAGCCAGTGGATGTTGTGTCTGACAAAACAAATGTTATAGAGTCACTTCCAGTCTGAAATGATCGAGGAAAACATGTCATAGTCACACAATTTCAGAAATTGATTCAAGTATAAAATTTTAGGCTGCTGCTGCTGCTGGCAGAATGGTTGTTAGTTTTCAACAGGACACTGTTTAGTGAGAAAAACCTTTAAAGTCTGCTTTTATACTTTCCATTTACCCCCTAAAATGTCTCCAAGACCTAACTATTCCTCAGAGAATTCAAACTTCCTGAAGTCTTAGACAAAGTGTGGAGTGTTCCCTCTTCAGCCAGGTTCAGATTACTTCTGACAGCATCTGGGTCACAGTACATAGTATGTATTTTCAAAGAATTATTTCAGGAGAAGGGGTGGGCCCAGTGCCCCTGAAAAGGCTGTGCTGTGACTGAGTATGGTAGAAAGTTACTGACCCTCCTTCAGGGACAAAATGTCCCACCTTTGCCATATATTGGTAAATCATACCTCAGCTTCACCCTTTTATCCACAATCTCCATTTACCTTATTTTCCAAAGTCACCAAGCCAGCAGAGATGACTTTGCAGCCTTTCAGGAAGCTAATGCTGTGGGAAGGATGTGCCACCTAGTGCAGTCTCCAATAGGGGCTGTCTTGCATGGGGTCAGGGCTGCTTCCAGGCCAGCAACCAGGTCTGCTGTTGAGAGCCAGGTGGTGTTGGTCTTGGCCCTCAACACCTCCTACATCGCACTTTTTAGGAAGGGCTGGGTAGGGACAAGAGGTAGGTGGAGATATTTGTCAGCAATGAATGTGGTGTTTTTGAGCCAGAGCCAAAGCATTGTGAATTTCAGGAATCTGGTCAACTGCTTACTTCAAGTGAAACATGCACAACTGGGTTGCTTAGCCCTGCCCAGAACAGATCTTTTTGAACTTATTTTTTGCAGGATAAGATGGGCAGGAGCTGTCATGGGTGTGGGAGTTGTGTGGGGATGGAAGAAAGAAAGTTTTTATTTTCCTTCCTTCAATTTTTAAGTAAATGATGTCAAAGAACTAACTGGTGAAAGTGTTCTGCTTATTATCTATCTTGCTAATCATTTCTTTTTTTTTTTTTGCTAATCATTTCTAGCTATGAAAAGTTGACAGAATTCTTTCTATTGTCCAGTGTTTGAGTGTGGATCTAAGCTGTGATCAATAGGCATTGGTAGTAATGATAGTTTATGTGGTTGGAGGAAAATACAGGGGTTGAGGTTGTATGCAGTCAACCCATTTTGAAATGCAGCACCACATGTTACTCTGAGTATGGCCAGGAGTGACCATGAGCACAGAGCCAGGAGTTGCCCTTTTGTATCACTGAGTGTGACCCATCCCACTGCCACCCCCATGGTAGTCCAGCTTACAACCACGGTGCAGCCATTAGGGTTTGGAAGTCCTAGTTATAGATAAAAATCCTTTTCATGGTGGCTAGTTAGACTTTTTCCTCATCTAGACTTCCTGGTTCTATGGCTAAGCCAGGAGATAGAAGCTGGAGGAAAATGTCAACATTGAGATTGCCCAAGAATAGGGGCTCACCAGCACAGAGGTTGGTCACTATACCTGGTTTCTGGCTCTTGGCTGAGCTCCCACCTGGAATCAGTCATAGGAGTAACTTCTGTCAACAGTAGGGTCTCAGCCATAAAACCAAGCTAAACCCCATGGGTTATCAAGGGGGAAATTTGGAGTATTTGAAGCCCTGCTGTTCACTGGGCCCTGAATGTCCACAGGGAGGACAATGGGAGGAAGACAATATGCCTCCAAAGAAATCCTTTGCTCTCTGAACTCACCACTTAGGCCAAATCTGCAGCCCCTTCCATGTGGTACTTCAAGATGCCTCCTCCACTGGGTTTCTACTCGAGCAAAAAAAAAAAACAAAAACAAAAACAAAAAACCCAGTATATCCCATTAAACTGAATTTCAGACCAAGAATGAACACTTTGTGGGAGTGGGTGGAGATGGTACATCTGGGTACTCAGTGCTTACTTCTGGGCCCTGTAACTCAGAATTGCTCCTAAGAGTGCTATATGAATCATATGTGGTACCAGGGACAAACTAGGGTTGGCAGTATGGCAAGAAAGCATCTCCTGCCCCCCCACCGCCTTTCTCTGCATCCTGCAATTAGTGCTTCATAAGCTGTTGTATACCCCAAATTGCACAGAATATACTTGTACCAGAAACGTGGGTGCTCTTTAGCTAAAATAGAAATGCAATGGGCTGCTCTGTGTGTTGTCAGACAACTCTAACCCTGAAATATGATGCCTCCAGAAACTTCTGGAGGGCAGAAGTAAAAGGAATCCCTTTGTGAAAATATTGGCCCTGAAGGTCTTCTGCAGCTGACTGTTGACTCCAACATTGTTTGCTTGGAGGGTGAACTGTAGGGAACCTGAGAGGTCAGTTTTCAGCAGCCCCTCCACCCTCTGTAATAAGGCAGTAAGCTGATCCCAGATGAAGAAATATGGAACACATCCAGCCAAGACCAGTTCTCTCTACAACTGGAGAGTAGCTCTGTCCAGTGTTGACAGAAAGGGGTACAGGCTAACATAGACTGAGCTAGGAGAAGCTGCTGATGCTTCCTTGAAACACTGGGGAAGATTCTCAGGGCATGCCTAGTGTAAACCTGCACACAGATCACGTTCTTAGGGAGGCAGGTGAAAGAAGGTGACATCCTGACCTAAGGAGTCCTTCTGGGTTCAGGGAGTGCAAGTTGAGTAGTACTGGACTTCCCTGGGGCCCAGTCACTGCTGTGGAGTTTTCTGCTTTACAGGATTTTGTTTCTTTCTTCTCTCCCCTCTCCCGGAGCAACACTCCTCATTGTTTGTGAGATCTGGTGGAACTACATTTTTGGTGATAACTGCTCCTTCCTGCAGCAACTGCCAACTCAGCTTTATTATGCAACTGGTTCCAGCTTCCTTCATCTGGGCTATCTACCAGGGTCCCCTAGCGACATCCCCAACTCCATACAAACCCGGAAATGTAAAAAGTTTTGAACAAAGTTGCAAAGATTCATCTCCTTGGTGCAAGATTTGAGGGAGAAGTGTTGAGTTGAACAACCCCTTTTGTATATGACCCAAAAGAAAGAGCAAATCCACATGAACTGCTCCCTGAGCCAGTCTGAGCAGTTAGGGTGACAGGGAATTGAACTGTCATGAGAGTTTACTGAGCCTATGTGCAGTGCATGTCTGTACAAGCCACAACCCGAACAAGGCAAGTGGTAAAAACTGACCCTGAGGTGTTGCATTCATTTACCATGCACCCTGCTCAGTGCCTCCCTTCAGTGGATTCACTGTGTGCAGCAGTCCTTGGCCTGTGCAAGTGAAAATGAGCTTGTTTTACAGTGGGGCTTGTTCACTTGCTTAATCTATAACCAGGCTTTATCGACTACCTGAGTCATTAAGAGGTTTCAGACTCCCTCTCTCTTGCTCCCCTGGGCAGGAATCCCAGGGCTCAGAAGAATGCAGTTACAGTAGCAGAGAGATGGAGGAACATAAAAACCTGTACCCCTTTGTGAATAAAGGCCAACCTTTGGTTAACCTTTCTTGCCCTGCATTATCCCCCTTCATGTTTGTGGCCCATGACATTAGCCCAGCTATCTACTATGTTCAGTTTTTGTTTTTTTATTTTTGTTTTGGTCCACACCCAGTGGCACTCAGGGATTACTTCTGGCTCTATGCACAGAAATCACTCCTGGCAGGCTTGGGGCACCATATGGAATGCTGGGGATCAAACCTGGGTCAGTTGCAATCAAGACAGATTTTCTATCTGCTGTGCTGTTGCTCCTAACCCTACTCTGTTCAGCCCTGGGCACCTAACACAGGTCTCAGGGTGGATGTCTCAAACAATCACATACATCTGCTTTGGGCATCAGGTGAACATGTTTCAAGATAAAAAAAAGCCCAAGTCTGAGTTATAGGGTTGATGTTTCCTGGGATGGACAAGAGACTCTCCCTGGGCCAGTCTGGAAAGCCATCCTGGTTTGAGGGATAAAAGCTCCTTCCAGTATGATTCAAATCTATTCCTTCCTTCCTTCCTCCCTCCCTTCTTCCCTCCCTCCCTTCTCTCCCTTCTTTCTTCCCTTCCTTCCTTTCTTCCTATTCCCTCCCTCCTTCCTCCTTCCCTCTTTCCTTCCTTCCCTCTTTCCTTCCTTCCCTCTTTCCCTCCTTTCCTCCCTCCCTCCTTCTTTCCTTCCCTCCTTCCCTCCCTCCCTCCCTCCTTCCCTCCTTCCCTCCTTCCTTCCTTCCTTCCTCCCTCCCTCCTTCTTTCCTTCCTTCCTTCCTTCCTGTCTTCCTTCCTTCCTCCTTCCTTCCTTCCTCCCTCCCTCCTTCTTTCCTTCCTTCCTTCCTTCCTTCCTTCCTTCCTTCCTCCTTCCTTCCTTCCTTCCTTCTCCTTCCTTCCTTCCTTCTCCTCCTTCCTTCCTGCCTTCCTTCCTTCTCCTTCCTTCCTTCCTTTCTTCCTTCTCCTTCCTTCCTTCCTTCCTTCCTTCCTCCCTCCCTCCTTCTTTCCTTCCTTCCTGCCTTCCTGCCTTCCTTCCTTCTCCTTCCTTCCTTCTCCTTCCTTCCTTCCTTTTCCTTCCTTCCTTCCTTCCTGCCTTCCTGCCTTCCTTCCTCCTTCCTTCCTTCCTTCCTTCCTTCCTTCTCCTTCCGTCCTTCTCCTTCCTTCCCTCCCCTTCCTTCTCCTTCCTTCCCTCCTTCCCTCCTTCCTTTCCTCCTTCCCTCCTTCCTTCCCTCCTTCCCTCCTTCCTTTCCTCCTTCCCTCCTTCCTTTCCTCCTTCCCTCCTTCCTTCCCTCCTTCCCTCCTTCCTTTCCTCCTTCCCTCCTTCCCTCCCTCCCTCCCTTCCTCCCTCCCTCCCTCCCTTCCTCCCTTCCTCCCTCCCTTTCTCCCTCCCTCCCTCCCTCCCTCCCTTCCTCCCTTCCTCCCTTCCTCCCTTCCTTCCTTCCTTCCTTCCTTCCTTCCTTCCTTCCTTCCTTCCTTCCTTCCTTCCTTCCTTCCTTCCTTCCTTCCTTCCTTCCTTCCTTCCTTCCATCAAAACTGGTTCAGCTTGGTGGGTATACCCTTCCCCAACTTCTTATCTATCCCACCTGAATGATCAAAACTGCCTACACCTGGAATGGGTGGGTAAAGGAGGCTAACTTGAGGGGAGAGAAGGATTAAGAAGGAGAGTTAGAGAGAGAAGTTAGGGCAGAAGCAAGAATCAACAGCAAGATTCAACAGAGAGATTCAGCATCAGATTCAGCATCAGTAAAGAAGCAGCAGCAAAGAAGCAGCAGCAAAGAAGCAGCAGCAGTCGCATCAACGAAGGAGAGTTAGTCAGCAAGGAAGCCTGGAAAAGCAGCTGAAAGGGAGACAGAGGCCAAGAGAGCCAGAAGGAGTAGATAAGTAGCTGCTGGGAAAAAGCTTAGCATAGAAGTCATGTGAGGAAATGTATATGTTAGGTTAGGATCATGAAATAAAGCTGGCTGACTCCTGGAACTTCATCTGACTGCTTTGTGAGTTTCTCCGCCATTTGCAACCTTCAAACCTACCAGGCTGTAGTGGCTGCAGGAGCTGGGTCGAGCCCAGAAAGGCCTCACCATTCCCCTACCAGCACTAGGACTTTTTAATTTACATTAAAACAATATAGCTTCATGTAAAGCAAAAGCCCTACATGCTTTATTATTACCCTGGTCCCTATAATTGTGAGCTCTTAAAACTACATTTTATCTGAGATTATATTTATGTTTTTCTTTTTCTTCTTCTTTTTTTTTTTTTTTTTTTTTGGTTTTGATCTTTGGGTCACACCCAGCAGCACTCAGGGGTAAGTCCTAGCTCTCTGCTCAGAAATCGCTCCTGGCAGGCTCTGGGGACCATATGGGATGCCGGGTTTTGAACCACCATCCTTCTGCATGCAAGGCAAACACGCTCTACCTCTATGCTGTCTCTCCGGCCCTTATATTTCATTTTTTTTAAATTTATTCCTGGAATATGGTGCCTTCCCCTTTAGTTTCATTCTCTAGAATCAAAGTTGTAGGTGTGTGTGTGTGTGTGTGTGTGTGTGTGTGTGTGTGTGTGTGTGTGTGTGTGTGTATGTGTGTTGAAGTCTTTCAAGGAAGGGTTAAAGAGTCTTGTGCAAATTAGCTCCTCTCCTTTGACAGGCACTGAGAACCACAATGCTGAGAATAAGTGGAATAATGAGAGGTTACTGGTTGCAATATCTCTTCCCAGGGACACTTCAGGAAGGGTGAGGAGACTAATTGGCTGGTCTGGCAAACAATTTGAGATGAGTACAAAAGGAAGAGCCAGCTGCTGGCAGGAAGTAAATGGAAATTCACCTTCATGCTGGCCCTTCAGCAGCGGATGCACAGCTGGTGAAAAGCAGAACCCTGAAGGAGAGGGCAAAGGCCCTTCTCTAAATAATCTGCCAACAGGGAAGCAAAGACTGTTTTGCTGTTGCTTCTGTGGATCCGCCTTTGCTCTAATTTCAAGATTACTGAAGTGTTAGCCTATGTGACAACCCTGTTAGTATGAGCTTAGTAGTTGCAGGAAGTGTCCAGACAGCGGAAATGGGAATAAGCTATATGCCAGAATTGAGTAGGAAGTAAAGCAGAGAGAAATCTGTCCTCTAAAGTACTGGATGGCATTACACAGCCAAGCACTACCAACACTCAGAATCACCTTTGACATGACAGTGACCTTCCTCTATCCTCTACAGATGGCAGCCCACACAGTTCTCAGTGGCTCAGTTCTCAGTTCCAATGGGAAACTGAGCTCCTCTCCCCTTTCTACCTTCATTGTACCTGCTTCAGACAGCTCTTCTTGTATCAAAGCACAAACCATCCCAGGGCCAGGAGCTGCTGCCTGGTCCCCTCATTTCTGCAAGAAGTCAGTTGAAAATGTTTTCCTAAACTCAGGTAGAGAAATTCTTTAACACATTAGCAGCAAGAGAGTAAAATGTGATATGCACGGGTGAATTTAGTCAGATAGGAAGTAGGAGGAAGGCAGTATAGATTAGTCAAATGAAATGAGCTATTTACCGTGACACATATCTATGCTTGAGTACATAGAGGGATTCAGGATAGGATTATAATGGACATAAATTCTCTAAATCGCTTTTGAAATATGAAAAATTTGGACTGGGAAAATAGCTCAAAGAGCTGGAGTGTGGTACTTTGCCTGCTGCATGGTCCTGGAACAATGCTAGGGAGTTAGCCTCAAGTAAAAAGCCAAGAGAAAGTATTCCAGTATATCACTGGGTGTAGCCCCCCAAAAAGAAAACTGCATACATAATATATACAAAGTTAATGTTCTTGTAAAATAAGAAACCCTAAGGTATGATAGAAGCAAAATTAGTTGATTCAATGGAACAACAATGTTAGAAAAGATTTGAGGTTGTTTTATTTTTTATATAACTTTTTAAAACTTTTGTTTTGTTTTGTGACAACAGCCAGTGATGCTCAGGGTTTAGGTTTACACTTGGTTTTATTCTTAGGAAGCACTCTTGGCAGGCTTGGGGAACTATATTGGGTTGTGGGCACTGAACCTGGATGGATCGCCTCCAAAGCAAGCACCCTACCTGCTGTATTATCTCAGTAATATCTTGTATTATCCAAGATTTGAGTTTTTTACAGTAGTTCCTGTCATTATTACTCAGTAAGTTAGCTCAGACCTCACAGCTAACATCTCACAGCTCCAGACTCTGCCATCATGGCAGTCAGTTCACACTAACCCCATTGCATCCTGAGACAAACAGCCCTTTTCTATGAGAGCAACCTTTCATCAAGGACTAGAACCTCAGTCAGATGCACTCTTGCTTACACTTACAGTATACATTAAGCTGCATAAAACCAAAAGACTAAAGAATATGATGGTCTAGATAAGAAAGAAGCATTAGTCCCAAACTTTGTCTATCATCTCTTGCTCTTCTATAATTGGGTCATCTATCTTACCTTCTTGTCTGTAGAAAGAAGGAAAGAGAGCAGACAAAAATCTCCTTATTAAAGACATGGTCTGGAAATAGACTCATTGTTTTGTTTTGTTTTTTTTCTAGCAGAAATGTAGTCACACAATTACACTTGGTAGTAAGGACTGCTGGGGAGTAGAGGCTGTAATTGGGTCTAGTTGACACCAGAGAATATCACTACTGAAAGGAAAGACAAATAAATATGTGGAGGTAATTAACATCCTCAGCCACACTTCCCCAAGAAGATTTATGTTCATATCTTATTGGCTGGGATTATTTCATGTGATTAGGCTGAAATAACATATTGCATGAAAAATGGGACCACCATAACTGGCTCAGACCAGAAAATTTCAACCTCACATCATTGACATTTTGGAAAGGATACTTAATAATTCTTTGTTGGAGATAATTGATAATTCTTTGGGGTGGGGTGCTCTTGACTCTCCCCACTACACTTCAGTTATCCACTTTGTTGTAATAAACAAAAGCATCCCCAGATATCTAGAAATCATTTTTGGTTGAGGATCATTGGCTCAAAATTAGTGGCTCATAAGATCAATCAGTATCTTATTGCTAGGGCAGAAATAGGACGTGTCCTTTTTTTGAGTCAAAGTTGGAAAAGAAGGATATAAAATTCAAGCTATTCTGATAGGAGTGATGGAGGAAATAGCAACCAACAACCAACCAAATGATACTCAACTGTGCCTTTAGAGAAAATCATAGAACATATGACAAGTAACATATTACTGAATGATAATGTGCAATGAAATAATCTGCTTAAATGTATGTATCTTAATAGGATACATGGTGTCAAAGAATTCCAGGTCACCTAGTCTCTGGAAATAGAGTAGTAAGAAAGGAAAATACAGAGTCCTTGGTTTTATGAGCCATGCACGGGAGCACATAGCTTCCTAGCATTTAAGATTCAGCTCTGAAGATGAGAGTGTCATTAACAAAGCACAGCCACTGGAATGAAAGGCTCAAACACTCAAATGCCTCTTAAGCACATGGCCCTGGACAAATTATTTTGACTTTTTTTTTAATCTATTGAATAAAATAATGGTACTCTATGCTTCTCTGGGGATATTCTGAGGATTAAATAAAATACGATTCTTAACCAAACTCCAAACACACAGTTCTCTCTAAATAAAAATCAACTGTCTTATAACTAAAGAACACTGGGCCAGGAGTTTTTTGTTTGTTTTGTTTTGGGGTCATACCCAGCGGTGCTTAGGAGCTACTCCTGGCTCTGTGCTCAGAAGTCACTCTTACAGGCTCAGGAAACCATATGGGATGCCAGAATTTGAATTGGGGTCTGTCTTGTGTTGGCCACATGCAAGGCAAACTCCTTACCACTATGCTATCGCTTTGGCGCCTGGGCCAAGAGTTTGATTTTCACTAACAAATATATGTGAAGATGTGTATATGTAATTTATGTCTAATTCAATTATAGAGATAAGTTGATATTCTTGAGATACAAATAGCTGCAACTTTATACTCTTACTCTTTTTTTTTTTTGAGGGTACCCCACACTTAAAAGTGTTCAGAGCTTATAATTGGCTCTACACACAGGGATCACTCCTGGCAGAGCTTGGAGAACTATATGAGATACCAGGGGTTTAACCCAGGTTCTCTGTGTTCAAGGCAAGCACTACCCACTTATACTATCTTTCTGGTTCTAACAATTATTTTAATGTTATCTCTTTTAATATTTTTAATTTAGGCATCATGTTTTCCAAGATTATTCATAATACAGTGGTTTCAATATTCTTTCAATATTCTTTTTTTTTTGGGGGGGGGTTTGGGCCACACCCGGTAACGCTCAGGGGTTACTCCTGGCTATGTGCTCAGAAGTTGCTCCTGGCTTGGGGGACCATATGGGACACCGGGGGATCGAACCGCGGTCCGTCCAAGGCTAGCACAGGCAAGGCAGGCACCTTACCTCCAGCGCCACCACCCGGCCCCTCTTTCAATATTCTAACACCAATTCCACCACCAGAGTAAACTTTCTTCTACTAATGTCCCCAATTCCCCACAGCCTCCTAAATCTGCCCCTTCACAGGCATAAACAAATTTAATTTATATTACTTATTATAACAACATGGCAAATGGAGTTCTTATAAAAAGAGATTAATAAAAGTTTTGATAATTATTAGATCTCATATGATGCTACTAAAGTCAGTGCCTGAGGATTTACTAAGTTCATTGGGGATAGTTGAGTCTTCTGTGTAGTGTATTTGCTCATAAAGTATAATAGGCTTCTACACAACTTTTCAATCAAGTATGCAGTACTAGTGGGCTGTCAATACTATGAAATTTGGAGTTGCAATGCAACTGCATATGCAGCTGTGTTGATTTAATATAAAATATGAAGTATAAAGTCCTAGTGTTGGGTGAGGCCTTCCTCAGCTCTGCGCTTTTAGGACTTTCGGCCTGTGTGTCTGAAGATACAAGATAACCATGAAGAAATAATCACCATCAGTCAGTTAAAATTTCATTGGAGACAGCTCGGTTTATTCTATGGCCCTATCCACTATGTGCATCTCCTTACATGGCTTCTATGCTAAGCTTATTTCAAGTAGCTTCTTTCTGCTGCTTCTCCTCTGGCTCTTTGCCTATTTCTTCCCTTCCTTACCCCCAGCCAAGCTCTATTATTCTTTATTCAAGATTCCACCCACCCACCCATCCCAGGTGTGGGTGGGTCTGACCCTTACAGAAAGCTTAAAGCCTTTGGAGAAGGGATACCTTACACAGCTGCATACTTCAGGAGCTGTGGATCTGGGATCATCTGGTGGCTTGATAGACTGATAAGATTAAGTTGTGGAGCTGAACCATTTCTATGCTGGAAGATGTCAAACGTGTGTGGGATGCTGGCCCTTCGGGCAGGGAAGGGAATCTGCCTGCCCCTATTCTGAGAAGGCCCTAGAGTTCTCAGCCTGGCAGCCCAAATCTACCTGGAATGATTTGGTAGTCTTGGTTTTCTTTCAAGATCACTAACACTGGGGCCTGAGTGATAGCACAGAGGGAAGGGTGTTGGTCTTGCACGCACCAACCTAAAACCACCAACCCAGTTCAATCCCTGGCATCACATGTGGTCCCCCAAGCCTGCAGGAGTGATTTCTAAGCGCAAAGCCAGGAGTAACCCCTGAGTGCCACTAGCTGTGCCCCCAAAAAAACAAACAAGCAAACAAACAAACAAAAATCAGTAACACTCTTCCTATTGTTTATGTGGTGTGGGTGTGTGTTGTGTCTTTTAAACACACCTGGCAATGCAGACTGAACTGATCAAATGTGTGTAAGGCAACCCTACCTCCTATCATTCTGTACCCTTAGCAAGATATTCTTTTTTTTTTTTTTTTGCAGTGACTGACAAAGTAAACTTTAAACCAACTTGTATCCATAACCACCATGCAGTAGGAGAAATTTAAATGATTTAAACAGAATGTCACTAAATACTTTATCTTGTCTTTCATTTATTAAGAGCGATCTTCACCCTTGGCCCCAGAGTATAGGGAGTAGAAGTAAAGAAACTGAGTGGAGGTTCACTCTGAGGACTTCAGGGGAAACTTCTTCTATGTCTCTCTGCCTGTGCCTGTGCTTCTGAATCCCCGAAGGTTTCCTCAGAGGCCTACGGAGCGCACCCCCAAAAAACTGCATTTTGAAGCTGCTGAGTAAGTACATTCTGGCTGCGGGGGTCACTGTCCAATAAGCTGAGGTCTCTGGCCTGTGGAGGCTCTGCCCTGCTGTGCCTTTGTTCACTCTGAGGACTTCAGAGGAAACTTCTTCTACATCTTTCTGCCCGTGCCTGTGCTTCTGAATCCCCGAAGGTTTCCTCAGAGGCCTAGGGAGTGCACCCCCAAAAAACTGCATTTTGAAGCTGCTGAGTAAGTACATTCTGGCTGCGGGGGTCACTGTCCAATAAGCTGAGGTCTCTGGCCTGTGGAGGCTCCGCCCTATTGTGCCTTTGTTCACTCTGAGTACTGTCAACTAGAGGCAGCAGAAGAGCATAGCCACTTCGCTTCGCAGCCGCGCACTCCTTCTAACCAATGAACCCCACCACAACACGCAGGAAAAACCACACTACAAGCATGACAATGGGGAAACCTCACAGGCAAACACCATCCACAGAGAATGAAGAAGAAAGCTCAGATGACCTAATAAATTCTAACCACCTGATTAACCTTTCAGATAAGGAGTTTAGAATAGAAATATGGAAGATGTTCGTAGAACTCAAAAAAAGCATAGATTGATCTGAACAGAACACAAAGACAGAAATCAGAAAACTCCAAACTGAAATAACAGATCTGAAAAACACAGTTGCTCAACTGAAAACCTTAATAGATAGCCTCGCCAACAGGGTATCAGCAGCTGAGGAGAGAAGCGGAGTACTGAAAGATGTGATGCAGAAAAACTCAACACAACAGAAGAAATTGGAAAAGAACCTTAAGACAAATGAACAGGCAATGGAAAAAGTACTCAAGGCATGTGAACAGATGAAAATAGAAGTCTTTGATAAACTCAACAGAAACAACATAAGAATAATTGGAGTTCCAGAAACCCAGGAAGGAGACCTCCAGGAAGAATCAACTGTCAAAGACATCATCAAAGAGATACTCCCAGAGATGCAATCAAATCCTGCACACCCGAAGAGTATCAGCTAAAAGAGACTCAAAGAAAAACACCCCAAGACATATCCTCTCATTGCAATGACAAATCCCATAGATAGAGATAGAATACTGAAAGCAGCAAGATCAAAAAGGGAAATTACATTCAAAGGAGGATCCCTAAGACTTACAGCAGACATGTCACAAGAAACTCTCAAGGCCAGAAGACAGTGGTGGGATATTGTGAAAAGACTGAATGAAATGAATGCCTCACCGAGAATACTGCACCCAGCCCGACTCACGTTCAGGTTTGAAGGAAGGATACACAGCTTCATGGATAAACAACAGCTCAGAAACTTCACAGACGATAAACCAGCGTTAAAGGAAAAACTGACAGGTCTACTCTAAGACAAGAGAGACCAACCACAGCAAACTTATCTACAAAGATGACATTAAATCCTATGACAATCATCACCCTCAATGTCAATGGACTAAATTCACCAATTAAAAGACACAGAGTGGCAAAATGGGTCAAAAAGATGAATCCAACCTTTGGCTGCCTACAAGAAACACATCTGAATACATAGACTCAAAATCAAAGGCTGGGGGAAAATCATTCAAGCAAACAACACCCTCAAAAAAGCTGGGGTGGCCATATTAATATCTGATGACACCAACTTTATACTCAGAAAAGTGGTAAGGGACAAAGATGGACACTATGTACTAATCAAGGGATATGTACAACAAGAAGAAATCAGACTATTAAACATATATGCACCCAATGAGAGACCAGAAAATTAATACAATTATTGACAAATCTGAAGAAGAAATCAATAATAACACAATCATTGTGGGAGACTTCAACATGGCCCTATCAACACTTGATAGGTAAACCAGACTGAAACCCAACAAAAGCATACTAGCCCTGAAAAGAGTTATGGAAGAAAGAGGACTAGTAGATATATACAGGACAATCCATCCCAAAAAACCTGGATACACATTCTTTTCTGATGTACATGGGTCATTCTCCAGAATAGACTACATGCTGACACATAAAACATACCTCCATAAAATCAAGAGGATAGAAATCTTACAGGCTACCTTTGCTGACCACAAGGCTCTGAAATTAGATGTGAACTACAAAGCCACACAGAAGAAAAACTTCAACAATTGGAAATTAAACACCCTGCTACTGAACAACCAGTGGGTCCGAGATGAAATAAAAAGGAAATCAAAACTTTCCTGGAAACAAATGATAATGAAGATACAAACTGCCAGAATCTATGGGACACAGCAAAAGCGGTCCTGAGAGGAAAATTTATAGCTCTACAAGCACACATCAGAAAGAAGGAGCATACCTGAATAACTTAATGACAAAGCTCAAAAAATTAGAAAATGACCAACAAAAGGAACCAAAAATAGGGAGACAGAAGGAAATAACAAAGCTAAAAGCAGAACTCAATGAAGTGGAAAACCAAAAAACAATCTGAAAGATCAACGAAAGCAGACGCTGGTTCTTTGAAAAAATAAACAAGATTGATCGACCATTGGCAAAACTCACAAAGAAAGAGAGAGAGAGAGAAATCTGATAACCCGTATTAGAAATGAAAAGGGGGAGATCACGACAGAAATTGCAGAGATCCAAAGCGTCATCAGAGACTACTTTGAGAAAGTTTATGATACTAAACATGAGAACCTAGAAGAAATGGAAAAATTCTTGGACACTTATAACCTTCCACATTTAAGTAAGGAGGATGTAGCCTATCTAAACACCCCCATCACTACTGAGGAAATTGAAACTGTAATCAAACATCTGCCCAAAAAGAAAAGCCCAGGCCCAGATGGTTTTCCTAATGAATTTTTTCAAATCTTTCAAGAGGAGCTACTACCAGTCCTAGCCAAGCTCTTCCATGAAATTGAAAAAACGGGAACACTCCCAAGCAGCTTTTATGAAGCCAACATCACCATGTTACTAAAACCAGACAGAGATGCTGCCAAAAAAGAAAATTACAGACCAATATCCCTGATGAATTCTGATGCAAGGATCTTCAACAAAATCCTGGCAAATAGGATCCAATGCATCATCAAGAAGATCATACACTACGACCAAGTAGGTTTCATCCCAGGAATGCAAGGATGGTTTAACATCCATAAATCCATCAACATCATACACAACATCAACAACAAGAAAAATAAAAATCACATGATCATATCAATAGATGCAGAGAAAGCATTTGATAAGGTCCAACACCCATTCTTGATCAAAACTCTCAGCAAGATGGGAATGGAAGTAACCTTTCTCAATCTAGTTGAAGCCATCTACTACAAGCCAATGGCAAATATTATCCTCAATGGAGAAAAACTAAAAGCCTTTCCTCTAAATTCTGGTACAAGACAAGGCTGTTCGCTCTCACCACTCCTCTTCAACATAGTACTGGAAGTTCTTGCTATAGCGATCAGGCAAGAAAAAGATATCAAGGGGATCCAGATAGGAAAGGAAGAAGTCAAGCTCTCATTGTTTGCAGACGACATGATACTCTACTTAGAAAACCGTAAAGACTCTACCAAAAAGCTTCTAGAAACAATAGATCCATATAGCAAGGTGGCAGGCTACAAAATCAACCTACAGAAATCAATGGCCTTTTTATACACCAATAATGATAGGGAAGAGATGGAAGTCAGGAAGGCAATCCCATTCACAATAGTGCCACACAAACTCAAATATCTTGGAGTCAACTTGACCAAAGACGTGAAGGATGTGGAGAGAAAGGAACTCTTATCCACTGCTGGTGGGAATGCCGTCTAGTACAGCCTCTATGGAAAGCAATATGGAGATTCCTTCAAAATCTGGAAATTGAGCTCCCATTCGACCCAGCTATTCCACTCCTAGGGATATACCCTAAGAACACAAGAATACAATCACAAAAACCCCTTCCTCACACCTATATTTATTGCAGCACTATTCACAATAGCCAGGCTCTGGAAACAACCAAGATGCCCTTCAACAGACGAATGGCTAAAGAAACTGTAGTACATATACACAATGGAATATTGTGCAGCCATCAGGAGAGATGAAGTCATGAAATTGTCCTATACATGGATGTACATGGAATGTATCATGCTGAGTGAAATAAGTCAGAGGGAGAGAACATGGATGTACATGGAATGTATCATGCTGAGTGAAATAAGTCAGAGGGAGAGAGAGAGAGACGCAGAATAGTCTCACTCATCTATGGGTTTTAAGAAAAATAAAAGTCATTTTCGTAACAATCCTCAGAGACAATGAGAGGAGGGCTGGAACACCAGCTCACTCCATGAAGCTCACCACAAAGAGTGGTAAGTACAGCTATAGAAATAACTATACAGGGCCCGGAGAGATAGCACAGCGGAGTTTGCCTTGCAAGCAGCCGATCCAGGACCAAAGGTGGTTGGTTCGAATCCCGGTGTCCCATATGGTCCCCCGTGCCTGCCAGGAGCTATTTCTGAGCAGACAGCCAAGAGTAACCCCCGAGCATCGCCGGGTGTGGCCCCCCCCCCAAAAAAAAAGAAATAACTATACAGAGAACTACCATAATCAAGTGAATGAATGAGGAAACTGGAAAGCCTGTCTAGAGTACAGGCGGGGGTCGGGTGGGGAGGAGGTAGATTTGGGACATTGGTGGTGGGAATGTTGCAGTGGTGAAGGGGGTGTTCTTTACATGACTGAAACCTAATCACAATCATTTATGTAATCAAGATGTTCAAATAAAGAAGACGAAAAAGAGGATCAAAAAGAAAAAACAAGAAAATTGAGGACTAACTAAATTTACAGAATAAAGTTTTTATAAATAAAAAAAAAACTGAGTGGAAAAAGAGAAACACAAATAGGAAACGATGGGGGCCAAGGGTCAAGTAGTCTCAGGTACATTGGTAGTGTTAAAAAAGGACAGAATTAAATATCCAAGCCAAAGGCAACAACAATGGAATCAAGAGACCCAAGCTTTAACAATCTAAATTCAAAATAGGCCTGTTATGGGGCCGGAGAGATAGCATGGAGGTAAGGCGTTTGCCTTGCATGCAGGACAGTGGTTCAAATCCTGTCATCCCATATGATCCCCCGAGCCTGCTGGAGCGATTTCTGAGCATAAAGCCAGGAGTAAGCCCTGAGCACAGCTGGGTTTGACCCAAAAAAAAAAAACAAAAAACAAAACAAAGAAACAAAAAAATGGGCCTGTTATACTGGCAGGCTGGGGTGCAGGGGTTTGATGTGGAATGTACTTGGGAACATCCATGGAGGGAGTTCGACACTGGTGGTGGAATTGTCCCTAATTCATTGTATGACTGAAACCCAACTATGAAGGATTTTGTAATCACAATGGTTTCAATAAAAAAAAAATTTTTTTTTTAAAGAGTTATTTGTTGGGGCTGGAGCAATAGCACAGCAGTAGAGCATTTGCCTTGCACTCGGCTGACCCAGGACTGACTGTGGTTTGATTCCCCGGTGCTTTATATGGCCCCCAAGCCAAGAGCAATTTCTGTACACATAGCCAGGAGCGACCCCTGAGCGTCACCGGGTGTGGCCAAAAAAAAAAAAAAAAGAAAACAAAAATAGGGGCCGGAGTGGTGACACAGCGATAGGGCGTTTGCCTCGCATGCTATTGACCCAGGACAGACTGCAGTTTGATTCCCCGCATCCCATATGGTCCTCCAAGCGATTTCTGAGCGTATAGCCAGGAGTAACTCCTAAGTGTCACCGGGTGTGGCCAAAAAACAAACAAATAAACAAAAAGAGTGATTTGTTAAGTTAATTGACTTCATCTATACAAAGTATCCAAATTTGCTTAGGAGTTGTTTTGGCTCAAGAAGAAGAAATAGAATAGTGATAAATGACAAAACATTCTAAAAATTAATTAGTGGCAAAACTAAGTCTGTTCTCATTTGCTTGCAATTATTTTAGTCTGTTTTTTTTTTTAAGGACTTAAGCTTTTTCACTTAGATGACCTCTAAATATTCCAATGTAGCTGTATTTCACATAAATCAGTGGCAAATGGAATGCTTGAGAGAAAACAGAAACTTAATGAATGCCCTGCTGTAGGCCAGAGCTATGAGGGGTCCTCAATCACATGCTTCACTGCCCTCAATTAATTTATTTAATATTGGAAATATTAAAAAGAAAAATAAAAGAATGAAAATTATTTGTTGAATGCTTGAGAGCAGAGGTGGGGGATAAAAAAGAAAAGGTAAATTTTATAGAACTAAAGTTAGTGGGCAATTGCAAGATGAGATTTAGCTGGAAAAAAAAAAAAAAACGAAGTTTACTTACTGGAAGGGAAACTGTAAAAGTCAACGCACTCACTTTCCTTGCCAAAACATCTCCCTGTTAGTTTGGGCAGGACTCATGAGTTGAGAGAGAGTAACTACTCCCCACCTATGCAAGTATTTTAGGTTCAGTAGCTCCCCTTAAACATAGATCACTACTGGAAGGGATGAAGAGGTGCTCAACTCATAGGACTGACAAACTAGAAAGTCTTTGCATGCATGGATATCTGCTTTTTATACCGTGTAAACCCTTTCAATATGTGTGTTTTTCTTTAAACTTAAAAAAAAAATCTTTTATGCCAATATCTCAATGACGTCATTGGAAGTACAATAATTTTCACAAATTTACTTTTCACTGTACTTTTTTATTATAATAATAATTTTTATTTTTACCAAAGTGGATTACATATTTCACAGTAATATTTTAGGTACATATTAACATTGAATCAGGGGGTTCCCATCACCAAAGTTATCCTCCCTCCACCCCCTTTCCCAGCTTGCATCCCATATCCTCCTCCCATACCCCCTGGGCTGCTAGTATAAGTGGTCCCCTCTGTGTCTAGCTTGTTGTAGACTGGGTATCGATTCTTTTGTCATTGGCTTTGGATTTACAGTACTTTTTATTTTTAATTTTCTTTCTTCTCTTTTTCTTTTGATTTCTTTTCTATTTTAAAATAATTTTGCTCTCGCTTATCTGGAAACAAATGTATTGTACTCAACTATGCCAACTATGTGATACATGCTTTTTGAATAAAGTAAATAAATTATTTTAAAAATTCTGTTGAGGGGCTGTAGAGAGTAGAGTATTTGCTTTACATGTAGCTGACCCAGGTTTGATCCCCAGCATTCCATATGGTGCCCCCAAGCCAGCCAAGAATAATTCCTGAGCACTTCTGGGTATAACATATAAAAAAAAATCTATTGAAATAAACACAAAATTGATCACTAGAAGCATATTTTTAAAAATGTATTCAAAGCACAAACAAGGTGGAGGGGAGATAAAGATACACTTTCAAATAGGTCTATTGAGCTCTGTCCTCTTCCCTCCGTGAGTATGATCTGAGTTGACCTAAGAAGTTGACTTCAGAAATCACAATGAAACTTCTCTTAGGGTCAAAGGTAATTGGAAAATAATTCTTCCTTAGTGGCTTGGTCTAGGAGGAACTTTGGGAACCTGCCCAACCCACAGTTTATGTGGGAAAACTCTGTGATCTGAGCTCTCAAACACCTCCAGTGACTCTCCATCTTCGTCTTGCCCACCTGTTCTCATGATCACTGGTGCATCCTCATTCCTTTTAAGTATAGGCCCTTAGTCTTGCCTGTACATATGTAAAAACATCTCTCTAGTCATTTTTCATCACTGAAATATTATGTTTGCCATGTACTCCATAGACAAAAGGCTGAGAACTACCTTTCTAATATGCCATAGTGTTGGAGGCTTACATATACACAAAATCACACCAAAAATTACAACAATAAGAATACATATTTACTACCCTCTGGAGGATCTAGAAGCTGAATATATTTCCTGACCTTTTACAGCTACTCTCTAGCTTTCTTGTCTTGTGTCTCTTCCCCACTCTTTAGAGTCAGCAGTAGCATCTTCCATGCGTCCTCTCCCTGCCCCCTTTTTCTAATTTTTGTTTCTCTCATCATCTTGTCTTTTCTAACTCTCACTCTTCTACCTTCCTCTTTCCATTATAAGATCCCCTGATAATAGTCTGGTCTAGCCAACTAATACTAGATAATTTCCTAGGCCTTCATCTTTAGAGTTTCTTCTGGCCAATAGTCAGGCATTCCTGAACCATGTTTGGTCAATTACAGACCACATATATGACATCTACAAAAGTGAATCCCCATAGGCCCAGGTGTGTAATAGACCATAGGTCTTTGTAGACCATCTAGATCTATGTTTAGCACTCTGTGATCTTGACTCTTGACATAATGACATAACTGTTTGGTTATATATCTCAGAATGTATTCTGGTTAATTTATTCATGGTTCAGTGATTCAGAGACAGACAGAGAGATTATTCTGTCTACTACACCTCCCTTTATCACATAGTCATACTCCATTTCTCCTCTCCATTATTGTAAAATAAAAATATCCACGAGTTGGTGAGACTGCTCCACATGCCGTGTTTCTTAGGCAGATGGGTCTGATGAAGCAGGAGAGAAATAATACCAAGTCAGTCAAAAGATTAATCAATTGGAGTCAGCTTGTTTTTTGCTTCATGCCTCTCTGCCCAGTCCAAAGCCTGCATTCCTTTCTTTATTCAAACTAACTCCCAACTCCAGGACGGGAGGTCAAGTTAGATACAAAAGAACTACTGGGCTTTTACATCTCAAAGGAAGTTTACATCTCAAAGGACTGGGAGTTGGGGGTACATCTTCGTTTATGCTTTTACCTAGATTCACCTTACATCTTATAAAATTTCATCCAACATGATCTGTCCCATATTTTGTTCTGAACCCTGACAGGCCAGACAACATGAAGACAACCAGGAATGTCCATGGGTTCTAATGGCTTTATTGTGCGCTATGCTTTCATTGTACTGACATTTCCACTTGGTCTTTAGTACCCCAAGGAAGGGAATAATAATGGATTTCTCAGGGCCTCAGAGAGGACACCGTGTTATGAACAGGATTTTAAAGCCTCCTGACTATCCTTTACAGACCAACATAAGATTTTATCTTACTTGGAAGCTAGCAACTTTTGGAAGAATGAAACTTAGTGGGCTCCAGATTCAAATCTTGCTTGCATTTAACTCTTCTTGCCTCATCTATCAGCTAGTTGAGCAGATACTCAACTGATGTTCAACTTCTGTGTTTTAGTCAACAATTAGACTCGGATGTAATAACAAAGAGGGTCTTAATATAATAATTCAAGCAAGACTAAAATGTGGGTTTGTCGCATGCTCATTCGGGGACCAGTTCCTCTCTTTGCCGTTACTCAGCTCTTTCCAAGCTGATGATCAAAGTAGGCTGACACATGCCCCATCCTTGCCCAATCAAAGAGACAAAGAGAACACAGAACCAAAGTTACCTTTTAAAGACCGAGTCCTGATATTGTAGGAAGCACTTCTACTCAGAACCGAGTTACCAGAGAATTAAGCTCTGTGGTCACATCCAATAAAAAGGAGAAGCTGGGAGATGGTCACTATTCTTAGACAGTCTTGGTTTAGCCCCAATGTAGAGGCATCCACTCTTTTTTTTTTTTTTTTTTTTTTTTTTTTTTTTTGGTTTTTGGGCCACACCCGGCAGTGCTCAGGGGTTATTCCTGACTGTCTGCTCAGAAATAGCTTCTGGCAGGCATGGGGGATCATATGGGACACCAGGATTCGAACCAACCACCTTAGGCCCTGGATTGGCTGCTTGCAAGGCAAACGCCGCTGTGCTATCTCTCCGGTCCCGAGGCATCCACTCTTAAATGAAAGGAAGAATAAATGAAAAGAATGACAGTCTCAGCCATAGTTGCTACATCTGGTACAATGAATGAATAATCACTGTATGGACATGGAGCAGCTTCAGCCTGAGGAGGAGCATAAGAAAGAAAGGAAGCAGAGAAAGAGAATGGAGGGAAGAGGAACAGAAGACAACAGAGGGAGCTGATGTGTAGGAAGACTCCCATTCTGCAAGACTGTTACTGCCCCTCTCTCAATACTGCCAGCATCCACAATCTTGTCCAGTGCAGCGACCGTGGGCATCAGAGGTGGAAGGAGGCCACCTAAGAAGAAAGGGGGAGATCCTTCTTAGAAACCAACCCTGCAGCCTCAGTAATGAAGAGGACAACTGCCTGCCCATCTGAATTCACCCTGAAGGGGAAAAAGAAAGGTGCATATTGGGAGAGAGAGGGGATTAAAAAGAGAAAAAGAAGTGACAGGAAAGAACAGACGTTCAGTACTTTCCTTTGTATTGTGCAGCAAGAACTTCAAGAGGACAGTTTCAAGCCAATATTGATCAAGTACGGGTCTTAGACGTTGGTTCACCTTATATGTGAGGCATTGCTGCCACCTGGTGGCAGTACACGTCTCCATCCCTCCCCTCAACAAGCATCTGCTGTGTTTGCTCTGTGTAGGGAGCTGTGCTAAGCAAAGGGAGTAAATGAGTGGAATTGATTAACATCTACTATGTGTTGTGCTCTGTCCTGTGGAAAATAATTTAAGCTTTAACACATCTCCTTCGGTGTCATAATCTGTTTTACAGAGGAGGAAACGTGGTACTGAGAAATTCAATAGCATGTCCCAGGAGCCTCTCAGCCAATAAAATAATAATAAATAAATATAATAATAAATAAATAAAATAAGTTTATCAGATCTTGAAGCCAGAGGCCATCCATGACTTTCAGCTATGTTTCCTGCTCTCAGGGATCTTATAGCTCCTGATAAGGAATAAGCAGCCTGCACTAGAGAGATAGTACCTGGCTGATCCAGGTTCAATCCTTGGCATCCCATGTGGTTCCCCAGAGCACCACAGAGCCAAGAGTAAACCCTGACCACTGCTGGTGTGACTGAAAAAAAGCCTTTTTTTTTTTTTTTTTGGTTTGCTATTCGGGTCACACACGGCAGCGATCAGGTGTTACTCCTGGCTCTGCGCTCAGAAATTGCTCCTGGCAGGCACAGGGGACCATATGGATGCCGGGATTCAAATCACCATAGGTCCTGGATTGGCTGCTTGCAAGGCAAATGCCCTACCACTGTGCTATCTCTCCGACCCCAAATTAAGCCTTTTCTTAAAAGGAATAAAGACCTGCTTAAAGGAGTTGTGTAAAATGCTAATAGTATGAAATGGCAGCATACTGCTTTAGTTCCCAAAGATTCTATTTTTTTTTTTTTTCACTATTAAGAACCTTTCCTTTCAGACCAAAACGATTAGGTTCAACTTCTTATTGTATGGCTGTACTAGCATAAGGCACTAGCCCAGACTGGAAGACTTGAAAAACAAACAAACAACAAACAAGAGAGTTCAAAGTTGGATGAAATGAACAGAAGGGTATCAAGTTGAGCAAAGTTGGTCAAAGAGAGAAGAACAATTACTGAACAATACTCTCCATAAGTGGAATATAAAGAAATAATGTAAGGAAATGAAGAATGCCTAGTGATAAGAGACTCCAAGAAGTGAGGGAATTAGAGGGACTAAGAGGCACCAGTGGAGGGTGAGACAACATGATATGCCTGAAATGCTATGTCTGAAATGCTACTATTGATAGTCTTATAAATCATCGTGCCTAAATTTTAAAATAATTTTTAAAAGGGTCAAAATGTAGTACAAGGGTTCAGGTGTTTGCACACAGCCAACCTGGCCCCAGGTCAATATCCAATATCGTAAATGGTTCCCTGGCACTGCCCAGAGTTATCCATGAGTATCTAACCAGGAATAAGCCCTAAGAATAGACAGGCATGACTCAACCTTTCCTCCCAATAATAATAAAAAGATTAAAGTTCTGTAGAAGTTATTCACCAAGTGGGTAGGTGGAAGAAATATGTGAAGGCAAAGCAGTGGGGTGGTGGGAGGGGAAGAAACTAGAAGAGTGTTATTCAATATGGCTGCCACTTCCCATGGATTAGGTTTTAATGAATGAAACAAAAATCATTCAATGAAAATTTTATCTCAGGGGTCTAAGCAATAGCACAGTGGGTAGAGTGTTTGCCTTGTGCATGGCCTATCCAGGTTTAATCTTCAGCATCCCATATGGTTGCCCGAGCCTGCCAGGAGTGATTTCTGAGTGCAGAGCTAGGAATATCCTCTGAATGCCATCAACTATGGCACAAAAGAAAACAAGACCAAACAAAAAATTTATTTCTTCAATGTTACTAGCAACATTTCAAGTGCTTCAGCAGCCTATGAACACAGAAAATTCCATAGAGCAGTACTTGTTTGACTCACTTATCCTGGAGAAGATCCTTCCCAATGGCTGATATAACCTTGTGATCTGATCCCAGAAACAAAGCTGGGAAATCAGATGGGCTTCCCAGAGAAATGAAAAAGATGCTTTTTAGGCACAAGCTGAAAATGGAAATGTTATACCTCTGTGAATGTTGGCTACTCTCTCAGGGGACATGACAGAGATCAAGGGGGTGCGGGTGGGCAGTGGTGGCTGCTGCTCATTGTCTGGTGGTCCCTGGGTCAGCTCTCACCTAATCTCCTTCTAGCTCAGGACCTGGGAGCTGTTTGTGTCATTGGATTGCCCAGGTGTTGCCTATTACTGCAAATGGAACTATGTGGTCCCCTAAGCACCCAGGTATGTTCCTGTTCCTATCAAGAGCTTATTTCATGGAAGCTTCCTTTCACATCATTATCAAATGTATTTGCTCATACATGAAACTCTGATGCTCCACATTAATTTTTCTCCTGGTCAGGTTCTAAACTGGCAGAATTTACCACAGGGTTCACTTGTCTGCTCTTCATTTATTTTGAGGTCTGCCCCCTCAGCCCCCACCCCCACCATCTTCTGTCTGGAGGTTTATTGCCTCTCTGTTTGGAGCTCACTGACTTTATCCTCAGCTACTGTTACTTTACTGTTGAGACCTTCTGTGCGTTTTTCACTTCACCTACTGAACTCCTTATCAGAGAGGTAAAAAGGTTTTAGAGTTGGTTATCAATGGTTGCATTTTCAGGGCTACCATCTTTGCTCACTAAGCATGTTCGGGTTCCTCCTTTCTTTCTCATTGTGACTTTTGCAGTCTGGAGGTGATTCTTATCTGTTGTTGTGTGATAGATTGTAAAATAAATCCCCACATTGTGAAATCATCTCATGTGCCATATTTCTAACCCCAGGTGAACAGGTCTGAAGAAGCAGGGTAGCCACAAAGAATTAATAAACCAAGCCAGTCATGGAGTCAGTTTGCTTTTCACTTCGTGGTCTCTCCCCATGCCAAGCCAGAGTGACCTTTCTTTATTCTCCAATACAAATCCCACCAGGCTGGGGAAGGTCAGGTGACCTAGGTGAACTTTTACATATCAAAGAGATAAGTTTAAAGGAAAGGAAAAGATGGGGGAATGCCTTTGTTTTGTGTTAATAGCTGGGTGTCATCTTATAGTAGATGACTAGACTTAGGATGTCTTTGGATGCTTATGATGAGCTATAAAGAAGTAAAGAAATGTACGATCATGTGTTCACTGGGATGTCCTGACCTAGGTGGGGGTGAGATGCTGATCCCAATGAACAAATAGAACCCTGGCATTGCAATGCCTCTGTTTCTTGTGACTGGGGGTCAATTGGCAGAAAGGGATGCTTTTAGGCAGCTAGAGAGGGCTGAGAAGTGGCTCAGTAGCAGAGCACTTACTATGTATGTGTTCCCTCTCTTCCCCCAATAAAATTATCAGATAGTAAAATTAAATTTTAATTTAGGCTAAATGACGAAAATGGTGACTCAGACGCTGCTCACAGAATGAAGGAATATGCCAGCCTTCATCTCTCGTCTGCCTTGTTCATTCCTTATCTGGATTCTGCTTCTTTCCTTCGATCCCAATCTTGAACCCGACTGAGTCCTTTGTTGATTGTGGTTCTAAATCCACCAGTTTCCCTCAAAAGAACTCTGGGACCTGCCTTCTCCCAGTCCCCATCAGTTAAATTAATTTAACACACACTGATGGCCTATTTACTGCCCTCAGAGGAGTGTGGTCAGGTACTGCAAAACCTATTTCTCAGTCAATATTCTTTAGGTGGCACATGGTAAAAACAATCCATTTAGCCTATGTTGAAAGTTGGGGTGCATTAGCTCATGAAGTATAAGCATGTGAGAGTTGAGTGCTGCCTGAGCCAGACACCTCAATCTCCCTCATTACTAGAACACTCTTTCCCCATCATCCCATATTCTCACTCTGTGTGTCTTTCTTTCTCTCCTCCTCTTTCTCTTCCTTCACTTCCTCCTCCTCCTCTTCCTCCCCTCCTCCCCCTCAATCATTATGGCTTTGTCTTAGGCACAAGATGTGACAAGGAAGCTGCTGGGCAGCTCCAGCTGGTCATAAAAATATGGTCTCTCCCAGCAGTTTCTGTCATGTTCCAAATGTTCCAGCTGGCTTGGCTCAGAGGGTCACTTTGGAACTGTGACTCCTTAGCAGTCTGATCCTATTAGATTCAGATCACAGGGGTTATCCCTGACAGAGGGAGAGTCAGGTCATGGAACTTTGGCCAAATACAAGCTACCTGGATAAAACACATAGCACACATGTTGATACATAAAGGTATCTATATATATGCAGGTCACAAGTAGCTTGCCAGCAGAGCTAACTCTGAGCTGCCTTTTCAAAAAAGTAGGAGGGAATACTAGTGGGCACCACCTTAAAAGACAACAACTTGATGCCAGCAAACCTCTGTGTAAGGGAGATGTTTAGCAGGATGTATACAATCCTCTCTGTAAACATCAAGCTTGAAAGTGAGCTGTCATTTTGTTATTGCTTGACTGTGCATTGCTTTTTTTTTTTTTTTCTAATTTGTGTGCATATAGGACCTCTGGCCACATGTTCTCATATTTCATTCTTTAGGAACTTTCCAAACCCCCCCTTACATAAGCATGACTTTCCAAATGGATCTAAGCAAAAGGAAATTCATCGTATTTGCAATGTTTCCTGCAGTGTGGGTCAGAATAGAAGTTAGAGAAGTGCCTGGGTAGGGAAATGGGGTAAGCTACAGGAACATATTCACACAAGATCTGCTCAAAGTGACTTGAGTCCACCCAGTCCCTGACTTTCCAGGAACCGAGTTTCTCCTCTGGAGAAATGGGGGGTGTAATAATGCCTGTCCCATGCTAGCAGCCAGCTCCTAAGAAGTTCCTCAAGGTTGTTTGCTTTCCGGCTCTGCTTGCCTCTTTCATCAGATCTGGTCCTATGGCCTCATCGGATATTGCAGAAGTGGTGGTATGTAATTTTTTCTCATCCCATGTAAGCTTGTCCCATATGGGTGACAGAGAACCCAGAATTTGCCAATCCTAGATCATTGTTTCTCAGAGAAATTCATTGAGGACCTGAGAATCTGTGGCCAGAACATTCTCTCCAACCAATCACTACCACCAACCATTACCTGACCTGGCTTTCCTGACCTGACTTTATGAGTGTCTCTGTCTAAGGACACTTTATTTCATATCATTTATAGATTAATATTAATTAAATCATGGACAAAGAGTAACTCTGACCTCAGGCCTGAAGAGGACTCACCTTCTATGTGAGTGTTACTCCTGGCTCTGAGCTCAAGGATTCTTTCCTGGCAGTGCTTGAGTGACTATATGAGAGCCAGGAATTGAACCAGGGTGAGTCACTTGCAACGGCAAATGCCTGTTCTTCTGTGCTATTATCCCAGCCCTCAGCATTCTCAATTGAGGAACTGAGACAGCACCTCCCAGAACGGTACCAAAAAGACATTTTAATCAGTGAACTCACTAAAACAAACAAACACAAATAAAACTTTACAAAAATGTGAGAGGAAAAACTGTATAAAGTTCCTTATATGGTAAACAAAGATCCCTTTTTAGGAATCTTTATATGTTTACTCTATTAGAAAGCAAAACCATGACAGGACTCTTGGTCAACCTCAGGCCGCTCAGATTAATGAACATCCAAAATGACCAAGAATACTCTGCAAGTACTGACTTAGGGATGAGAAATCAATTTTAGCAACTAGTCAAGTTTACAAATGCAAAATCTGTGAATAATGAGGTTAGACTCTGTGTGTGTGTGTGTGTATATTTGTGTGTGTATGTGCATAGTACACGTGTATAGTGTGTGTGTGTGTGTGTGTGTGTGTGTGTGTGTGTAAATTCATACCCATAAAACTTAAGAGCAAATGAGAAAGGCCTTGGAGGGAAAAGCTGAAGGGAAAGGTGCATTGAACTGTAGAAGTCAAGGAGAAGGGTAACCTGAATAAAGATGGTGGGGGTGGGGGTGGGGGTGGGAATCTATAAGGAAGAAGTGGAGTCTGGCTGGAGCAAAAGAAGTGGCTGTTGGGTGGAACTGAAAGGAAATAGGTAGCTGCCCCTAGGGAGGAAGACTAACAGTGATTGGAATGAAGCCTGAAGGAGTAATCTAGTGGGGTACTGCCAGGGCATACCTAAGCTTTTAGGGGTGCTCAGCCCACCAGATGTATCCTCAGATTTTCCTGGTGGGTAGAACTAATTTAACCCCATGGGGTTTCTCAAAAGGCCCGCTGTGGATGCCTTTTCCCCTGCGTGGATGGTTGAGGAATTTCCAAAGAGATGCCTGGCAGTATATTTTCAGCCAGTATTTGTCCTTTATATATATCAGGCAAAATAATGGTCTCTATCAAATAATTTGGCTCAGAAATTCCAGCACCAAAGATTATTTGAGAACCCTTTTTCTGGATAAAAAGCAAAGACAAGCCCGAAAAGCAAAGACAATTTTTCTCTCTTTTTCAAATATGTCTTTGCAGCTGCAGTTTCTGGTAATCAAGGGTGTAACCAGAATGCAGATCTTGACTATTAACCCTCCTTTAGAAATAGGGAAACTCATTTTTGAGGATTTGGCTCCTCCCTTCACTTAACCTCTAAAACTATAGAGTCCAGCCCAGGAAGATCAAGTTCCTAGATATTTTCTACTCCCTCTTAATCCTAATTTTGCATTTAAAGTGAGCTTGCAAAGTTACCTTGAGTTGTAACCTTCTCCTTTGTATTTTTACAGTCACACCCATAATTTAGGTATTGTTACTGTTATATATGCTTTGTGATTATAATTATTCTTTACCTCTGGCTAATTTTACCCCTATAAATTTCCCTGCTCAAAAAATTAAACTTGTCACACTCTGCCAGATGATGTATTGACCCCACATACTCTGTGTGGTTTCATTATCTCATATTTCATATTCGGCCGCTCATGTTACCTGTTTTCCTCTCGTGAAAGGATTCCGTCCCACTAGGATTGCTGAGACACAAGACGCCTGCAGCAGGGTACTGTTTATATTCCCTTTCTAGCCTGGAATATATAGCACTGATATATTATGTTATAAAATTCAGTGAGCCACACATGATGTATGTACTTTTATGAATGAATAAAATGCTTAGTAAAAGTATTTCAAAGTGGGTTTTGGAAGAGGGTGATAAGGGCGTTTTTTTTTTATTGCAAGTACACATGTTGCCTGGCAACATCAATGGACAAGGAAGGCTCAGAGTCGCTGTCTCTTTGCCCCAGGTCAACAAAACAGCACAAATGCCAGGAACCTTATATGGAAGCTTGTTTCTTCTTCTTTTACAACACTTACCATAAGCATGCACGGGAAAATATACTGAGAAGGACTTTAGGACATGCCAGCTACCGTAATAAAACTGATGTTAAAGTAAACTGACAGTTATGTTCAGTGTGGTTGGTTTGTGCAGTCTTGGGTAATGACATATACAGTATTCTGGATGACAAAGTTCACAATAACAATTGACTATAAGGGTAAGCACAAGCTAAAACAGATAATTTTATCAACTGAGTCCCAGTTATCTTAGTAAAGACAGAGGTTCCCCTATGGATAATGGAAAAATTTCAAATGACACTTCCTTAAAACAAAGTAGAAGTTTGGACTTAGATTAACATCTCTGCTTGGATGTCACGGTTTGGGATGGCTTTATTTTTTTCCTTTGGCTTTCAGAGACCATAACTTGAATATCTAAATAGATATACCTTTTCCTGTTGCTAGACTAAAATTAAATTATTGGAAGATTGAAACAAAGTAGAGTTATGGGGCTATCTCCAGAGCTTGATTGGTCAATTGCTCTGTACTTCTTAAATCTTCTATCTCTTCTCTAGAAACCCTTTCACCTCTTTGTGTAAACATGCTAGTTCCTCAATCCTTTAAAAAAACTTTTTTTTTTTTTTTTTTTTTAAAGAAAAGCACTTCCTCAATGCTACAGTCCTCTCTTTGCTTTTCACATTGGCCAACTCTCTGGACAGAACCGAGTGGGTTTTTTGTTTTAGTTTCCTTCTCTTTTGTTGCTCAACTCACTATTATCTGACATCCACCTTCAAAGAACCCACAGTGAACACAACTCTATGCTACTTCTATCTCATCAAGAAAACCTGGCTCTCTTTATTTCAGTGGCCTTCTAAGTTCTAGTTGACATTGTTGGTTGGCTCTTTACAGTTTATTTCATGAGTTCTTCTAATTTACCCCACAACCACTTTTCGAAAATTTGATCTTACTGAGGCATAGTTAACAAAATTGTAAAATATTTAAAGCGTCATGGTTATATATATTTATATATATTTGATATATGCACATATACAATATGCCTGTATGTGCATTGTATGTATATATAACATATATGACATGATACACATTACATATAATAATATAATATATATAAACAATATGTATATTGTTTTGGGGCCACATCCAGTGACACTCAGGGGTTACTCCTGGCTATGTGCTCAGAAATCACTCCTGTTTTGGGGGACCACATGGGACACCAAGAGATCGAACCAGGGTCTGTCCTAGGTTAGCAAGTGCAAGGCAAATGCCTTATCGCTTGCGCCACCACTCCAGCCCCAGATTCCTATATTTCTAAGCCAAAATTTCTGTTTTAAATTCTGATGCTCTTCAAATTTCTGATATGTTTTCACAGCTCTCCATTCCCTCTCCTTTTGCTTTATGTTGTTTTGTTTTGGTGGTCATTCCTGGAAGTACTCATTGCTTTCTCCTGACTCTAAGCTCAGGAATCATTCCTGTGGTTTTGGGGACCCACGTGGGGTGACAGGAAACAAACTAGAGTCAGATTTCAAGGCAAGTGCTTTAAGGCCCTGTATCATCTCTCCCTTTGCACTGAGTTTGCCCAAGGACACAGTTTTTACCCTCTATATTATTTGATAATCTCCTAACTAGCTGAAATTTCCCCAGAGCTATGATTGGAAAATTGTAAGTGACAAGATACATCTCCACGCGACCACATGTCCAGAACTAAACTTAGCTCAATCCCCTTCTCTTTATATATTCTTTGTCTCTGGTTAATGACTTACCAGTCCCAGCCAAAAAATCTGAGAATCCCTTTAGGCTCCTTCCTTCCTTCCTTCCGTCCTCCCTCCCTCCCTCCCTCCTTCCCTACCTCCTTCCCTCCTTCCTTTCTTCCTTCCTTCTTCCTCCCTTCCTCCCTTCCTTCCTTCCTCCCTCCCTCCCTCCTTCCCTCATTCCTTCCTCTCTTCCTTCTTCCCTTTCTCTTTCTTTCTTTCTTCTTCTTTCTTTCTTTCTTTCTTTCTTTCTTTCTTTCTTTCTTTCTTTCTTTCTTTCTTTCTTTCTTTCTTTCTTTCTTTCTTTCTTTTTCTTTCTTTCTTTCTTTTCTTTCTTTCTTTTCTTTCTTTCTTTCTTTCTTTCTTTCTTTCTTTCTTTCTTTTCTTTCTTTCTTTCTCTTTTTCTTTCTTTCTTCTTTCTTTCTTTTTTCTTTCTTTCTTTCTTTCTTCTTTCTTTCTTTCTTTCTTTCTTTTCTTTCTTTCTTTCTTTTCTCTTCTTTTTCTTTCTTTCTTTCTTTTCTTTCTTTCTCTTTTTTCTTTTCTTCTTTCTTCTTCTTCTTCCTTCCTTCCTTCCTTCCTTCCTTCTTCCTTCCCTTCCTTCCTTCCTTCCTTCCTTCCTTCCTTCCTTCCTTCCTTCCTTCCTTCCTTCCTTCCTTCCCTTCCTTCTTCCTTCCTTCCTTCCTTCCTTCCATCCCTTCCTTTCTTTCCTCTGGAATCCCCTTATCTCCTAAGTATTTCCTTACCATTCTTTCCTTTTTTCTCTATTCTGATTTACTTTTTTACTATAGAACAGGGTACCTGGGTATCTTCTTTCTTCCCTCTATTTTGTTTTCCTATGCCTTTGGTTTTGACATGTCTCTGAAGACCAATCAGCCATCCTTTTAATTACATGAAAACTGATTTTGGCACTCCTCTGCTTACAGTTCTTCACTAGGTTCTCCTGCCAGAATTGAAGGCCTTACTGTTTTTTCTCAGACCTGTCCTCTTCAAAATTTCCAGCATTGTTTTCTGGAGGTGCCTTCATAAAGGACCCATCATCTGATTGTCCATCTGTCAGCTTACTTTTCCTGAGGCCCCTAAGCCCAGCCAGATGTTCCAGTTCCTGCATTCCAAAGCTGCAAGCAATGCATATGCATGTCATTAAAATCCCTCAATTCTCCACAAGTATATATAAATATTATAAATATATTTTATATAATTTACATATAATATAAATATATTATAAATATACATAAAACATGTTTTCCTACGTTTCTAAAATGAGAACCTGACTTTTCCTGTCCAGGCCTTATCTCTCTATATATTTTTTATTTTCCCTTATCGCAATTGTTCTAGTAAAAGCAAATTCTACTCCTCCCTCTTAAAGATTCACTTTAGCATTCCCTTTTCCTGTGGACATCTTTTATATGAAAACATACTCTCTCAAAAAAAAAAACACTTTATCGTGCCTCCCCGTCGGGGAATCGAACCCCGGTCTCCCCGCGTGACAGGCGGGGATACTCACCACTATACTAACGAGGAACTACACGACAGCCGCGCTTCAAATAGGCATCTTAACCTGTGTCAGTCTGCTCCGCCCACCCATCGGTAACATTTGACGTTTCCTCGTAAAGCCTCTGCCAGCTTCCGCCCTAGCCCCAAAGACACTTAAGATTCCCTCCTCCTCCCTGCTCCTCCTCAGGAATTCCCCCAGCCCCGCGCTATCCCGCATTCCCAAAAAGCGCAGCGCACATTCTGGTCGCACTGCACTATGGGTATTGTAGTTCCGTTCTCCGCCACCCTCCGCGCTCTTCCGACTTCAAGGAAGACAACTCCCTTTCCCGAAAGGCCATGGCGACCCTCTCCTCTTCTTTACCTCCTTCTCCTCGGCTCACTCTCAGTTCGAGTTTTCTGGCAGCTGAGTGTCGCTCTGTCTAGGTTCCTGCTCGCTAGCGGGCGGGGAACGCTCCAGCCATGCCGAGACGTCGGATACTTGCTCCTTGGCCCCTCACCCCGGGCTTCCGTGTGCCAGACCCAAGCACCTGCACCTCCGCTTGCAGCGTCGACTTCCCTCGCCGGACGCTGACCGGGACCGCCGCCCCTCCACCGGTGCAGTCTCAGCAGGATCATCTGCGTCAGCCTGGTACGGTGGCACGGGCTCCCCGAGCCCGCCCTCGCCCTCTTCCCAGGCCCTAACGCAGCCTGCACCCCATTTTCTGCACCTCCTCCGTAGACCCCAGTTACTTACTTATCCTGCCCTCTCTGCACCCCAAGACGTCGCTGCCTCCTTCCCATGACCCCCTTGTGTTTTCCAGTGCCCTTTGCCCGCTCCCTTACAAGCCCTTCCCCTGGCCTCCTCGCGCTTTCATTTCATCTGATGGGTCCCAGCGCTGATTCCCGTTTGCTCAGAACTCATCCCCGGGCCCCCCCGATTCTTCAGTTCCTCAGCGCTCCTTCCTCAAGCCAGTGTTCACCCCTGAGTCTCAGTCCTTCTGGCCTGCTGCTGCTCCCCGGCCCATTCGTCCCTGGTGGGCATCTTGATTTTAAACCAAAAGTTTGCAGCCCACCTTGCCTCACTCAGGGTCGGGGGGTTGCTCATTTCCCGTTCCCCAAATCCTTGAAGATGTGGAGCCCCACCAGCCACTCACTCCACTCCTTCGAGGGCCCTACTTTCTTTGAGTCTCCCAGCCCAAGTCTTTCATTCCTTTGATTGTTGGCCAAAACTCCTCATTCAGGATGGATGGACGATGGGCCTTTCAGGTTTCCCCACGGCTGTTATAAGACCTTTCCAGAGCAATTTAGAGTACCCGCACTGCTGCAAGCTCTCTAGACATATGAATGATAAAAAAAAAAAAAAAAGCTTGAGATGTAAGGCAATGCCTTTAAATGAAAAAACAAAAAACCTGTACAACATAACCAGTTTTCCTGCGTTCTTGCTCCAACATTGTTTGATAGGTAGTCGGCATGGTGCCTGTCACTTGAATAGTTTCGTAAATGAATGTTTCAGACACTTTTGGAGGAACTTATGAGACCATTTTCATAGAATAGATTCATCTTAAACACTGCCCCAAGCCACTGATGGAAAGAAAGTTAGTAAGGTTTGTTACAGGACATATTAAGTTTATATTAAAAGTGGGTGGTTTTCAGGATTTCTCTTGCTGTGAAATAAGCCCTGTATTTTGATGGACTAATATACTTTATTAATAGGAACTAATAGTACTTTCTTAGTCCTGTAACAGTTTGTTGGGCTGATTCTGAATAGAAAACAAGTTAATTCGCTATGTATTGGTATGTCCAAAAGTACGGTTATAGAAGACAGTTAAGGCAAGTATATGTAAGAAGATATCTATAAGAAGAAAACGATTTCCTTACAGATTGTACTTTGATCTGCTCACATATCTTTTATCCAAAGCATTACCTAGCAGGATTGCTGTGCCAAAGTTCTGTTTTGAATGCACTGTTCCTTTATTTTTTTTTTTTTACCACACCCCTAGTGGCTTTGCACTCAGGGATCCCTCTTGGTGGTGTCCAGTGAACCAAATGGGGAATCAAACTCCTGCCCACTGTTCTCTTGCCACCCAGCCCTTGGCCTCCTTTTATTAAGAAAAGCGATTTTTTGGTTACTTATTACTGCTTAATATATCTTTGAACTCCCTTGTCTTGTAAAAATAAAAGTTTTATCTTTAGCCCACAAGTAACCAAGACTCAAGTTAGTATTGGGAGTGGGAAGGGGGAGGTACAGGGGAGGAGAAAAGTAGAGGGATACCTCGCCAAGGTCCTGATTGAAAAACCTGCCTTTTGTTTTGAATTCCCCATATCTCTAGAGAAGAGTTCTGGTTTCTAGTTGGCAAGTCTTTAGTAAATTAAGCTGGAAGTATACGACTGATTTTACATAATGCAGGACTGATTACTGATTATAGGACAGTGACATCTGATTTTAATTGCTTGCTTATATATAACAATATTCTGAGGCCCAAAATTTAGTCTGATATATTTAGAACTCACTGTTTTCTACCACTAGAGTATAAACTCTTTTCTGTCAATGCTCAGGAGTTCCTCCTTGCAGTGCTAAGGGGGCCCTGTGAGATGCCAGAATTCGAACCTCCTCAGGTCAACCTCTTGCAAGACAAGCTGTATTCTTTCCCCAGCCCCCAAATATTGAATCTTGAAGGCAGGAATAAGTTTTGGCACTTTGTATCTCACATTCTTATTATAGTACTTGGCATGTAGAGAAAGTGTAAATGTTTGGTTTGATGGATGAATTACATCAGAAAGAAGTGACTATCTAAAATACAACACAGTACAACTTCTGAGCTGTACTGAGTGGCGCTGTCTGGATTGGGAGCTATCATTAGTCGAGAGAAACTGGTGCCGCCATCTGAGTAGGCATGTCTTGCGTTCTTTCCTCTCCTGGGAATTCATGAGATTCAGGACTATTGAAGAATTGCTCATAGAATAAAATTTCAATTTTAGAAAAAAAAAAAATCCCCCCCCCCTTTTTTTAAGTGTTGGATTATGTGTACTAATGTTTAGCACTCTTTAGTACTCACAATTTTTTTTTAATTTTTGTTTTTGGGCCATACCCAGTGACCCTCAGGGGTTATTCCTGGCTATGCGCTCAGAAATCACTCCTGGCTTGGGGGACCATAGGGGACGCCAGGGGACCATAGGGGACGCCAGGGGATTGAACTGCAGTCTGGCCTAGTCTAGCATGGGCAAGGGCAGATAGATGCCTTACCCCTTGTGCCACCACTCTGGCCCCAGTACTCACAATTCCTAAGCTTTTTTTGTTTTTTTGTTTTTAGGTCACACCCAGCAGTGCTCAGGGGTTACTCCTTGCTCCAAGCTCAGAAGCTGTTCTTGGTAGGCTCAGGGGACCATATAGGATGCTGGGATTTGAGCCACTGTCTGTTCGAATCAGCTGCGTGCAAGGCAAATGCCTTACCACTCTGCTATCTCTCCAGTTGCAATTTCTAAACTTGTCAATTCATAGGTGTCCTTTCAATTGGTTGGTCAAGCAGTTTTCGTGTTTTGGTCAAGATCATATATTGGTTTTTTTGTTTTTGTTTTTTTTTTTGGTTTTTGGGCCACACCCAGTGACGCTCAGGGGTAACTCCTGGCTATGCGCTCAGAAATTGCCCCTGGCTTGGGGGGACCATATGGGACACCAGGGGAACGAACCGCGGTCCATCCTATGCTAGCGCTTGCAAGGCAGACACCTTACCTCTAGTGCCACCTTCCCGGCCCCAAGATCATATATTGTTTAGTGGCAAAGCCAATTGACTGTTTTGGGGTTTTGGGGTTACCCCTGGTGGTACTCTAAGAGCTTACTCCTGATTCTGCTTAGCAGTTCTTCTTGATGGTGGTTGAGTGGTTGGGTCTTTGGTGCCCAGAGGGAATAAGTAACTTCCTGCCTGCACTGGGTCACTGAGCTTTCACTTCAGCCCACTCCAGGAATGGAATGTAGCTCTTTTTTTTGGTTTTGGTTTTGGTTTTTGGGTCACACCGGGCAGCGTTCAGGGATTACTCCTGGCTCTACGCTCAGAAATCGCTCCTGGCAGGCTCGGGGGACCATATGGGATGCCGGGATTCAAACCACCGTACTTCTGCATGCAAGGCAAACACCTTACCTCCATGCTATCTCTCCAGTCCAGAAAGTAGCTCTTTCTGATTCCAAATGAGAAATCAAGTCATTATTGTTTTTGAACATAGACCCTCTCCCAATAGGGGTGTGTGTGTGTGTGTGTGTGTGTGTGTGTGTGTGTGTGTATGTGTGTGTGTGTGTGTGTATGTGTATGTATGTGTGTGTGTGTGTGATGATGCTGGGATTCGAACCACTGACCTTCTGCATGCAAGGCAAACAAACGCCTTACCTCCATGCTCTCCCAATAGGGTGTGTGTGTGTGTGTGTGTGTGTGAGAGAGAGAGAGAGAGAGAGAGAGAGAGAGAGAGAGAGAGAGAGATATGCAGGGATTCGAACCACCGTCCTTCTGCATGCAAGGCAAACAAACATCTTACCTCCCTCCAGGCTATCTCTCCGGCCTGAAATGTAGCTCTTTCTGATTCCAAGTGAGAAATCAAGTCATTATTGTTTTTGAACAGACCCTCTCTCAATAGGGTTGTGTGTGTGTGTGTGTGTGTGTGTGTGTGTGTGTGTGTGTGTAAGTAGTACCCTGCAAATAACAAGAAGAAAATGAAAATAGAAATCAGAGTGGGTAGGAAGGATAAGGCAGACTTTTAAGAAATAAGATGGGAAACTTGTTTAGGTTGTTTAGAAATAATTTTGTGGCACGGAAGATTGGGATTCTAGAAGAGATCAGTTGGAAGGAGTGCAAGGTGTGGTTTTTAGGGCCCAGAGAGATGACTGATACTTGGATACTTTTGTCAACTTCCTTTTTGGCTGTGGCAAACTGGATATGCTAAGAGCTGCTTGTCTAATCCTGTTCTGTAGAATCATGTGGTTAAACGATACACCATTACATGTTTTCTAACCCATTTTTCTTTTCGAGATTGGGGAGAGATTGGGGAAGGAGGGACGACCACACCAGCAGTGTTCAGGGCTTACTACTGGCTCTGCTCTGGCAGTGTTTAGGGGACTATATTGGGTGCCAGGGATCAAATTTGAGTCAGCTGTGTGCAAGGCAAACAGCCTACCTGCTCTCCTATTGTTCATTCCCCCAGAATGGGGCTTCTAGAATCAAACCAGAGCACTATAATGTCAGCCTAACAAGTGCCAGGTTTGTTTTTTATTTTTCTTTTAGATGCATGAAAATTACTCAGGGGTTGAACTATATGAATTATTTTTTTAATTTTTTTTCCTTTTTTCTTTCTTTCTTTCTTTTTTTTTTTTTTTTGATTTTTGGGCCACAACCAGTGATGCTCAGGGGTTACTCCTGAATAAATAAATAATAAATAAATAAATACTCCTGAATAAATAGCTTTGTTCTGATCATGTGGAATAATAACAGGGCTGGAGTAAAATCCTAGGAAATATTTTTTGTTTTGTTTTGTTTTTTTTGGTTTTTTTGGTTTTTGGGCCACACCAGGCGGCGCTCAGGGGTTACTCCTGACTATCTGCTCAGAAATAGCTCCTGGCAGGCACAGGGGACCATATGGGACGCCAGGATTCAAACCAACCACCTTAGATCCTGGATCGGCAGCTTGCAAGGCAAATTCTGCTGTGCTATCTCTCTGGCTCCAGGAACTTTTAATTTAATATATGAAATGCCCATCTTGAATTATTATAATTTTATCTACCTTTTAAAACAATGGGGCATCTGCAGCACCATATTTGCCTGTTTTTAAAAAGCAAGGATGCCACCAAATACAAAAAATTATATAGATGGCAATTCCTTTTCCAGGTTTAATTTTCTCATGGGGGGAAAAATCCTAAGTAGAATTTCTACCTTTTTTTTTTTTTTTTTTTTTTTGGTTTTTGGGCCACACCCGGTGACGCTCAGGAGAACTCCTGGCTATGCGCTCCTGGATTGGGGGACCATATGGGACGCTGGGGATTGAACCGCTGTTTGTCCTAGGCTAGCGCAGGCAAGGCAGATGCCTTACTACTTGCGCCACTACTCCAGCCCTGGACTATATGAATTCTATCAAGACATATCTAGTGAGATAAACTAAGGAATTAATGATGAAAAAACAATCAGTAAATTTTTTCTCACAGAGAATTTAGATTTGACTTTAACTTAAAGACCCAAAATTTGAGCTGGAGAGATAGTACAGCTACCAATTTTGCCTTGCATGCAGCTGACCCAAGAGGGACCCTGTTCTATTCCTGGCATTCCATATGGTCCCCCAGCCTGCCAGGTACGATTTTTGAGTGTAGAGCTCAGGAGTGACCCCTGATTGCCACTGGGTAGGGCCCAAAATTCAGTCAATCAATCAATAACGATTAAAAATATAAACAAAGACCCAAAATTTGGGGACTCTCCCAGAGGTATGTACCTTGTAGCATACACACAAATATTAGAACCCACACATTTTTCAGGAAGGTTAGGATTCTGAAAGAGAGAGGGAGGACCTAAACCAACCTCTGTTTGATTCATTCCTAACATTTCCTTCTGGATGATACCCTCTAAAGACAATGATATTTACTCTTGTGTATGTAGTTGACCTACATCTAACTCTAGTTTTCTTTGGTGTATGGAACTGTTTATTATTTTGGAACTGTTTTCTTATTGTCCAAAAATGTTCATTGAATTTTAGATTTTGGATACGAAGGACCTTACAATAGAGAAAGTAGTCATCAATGGACAAGAAGTCAAATATACTCTTGGAGAAAAGCAAGGTTACAAAGGAGCACCGATGGAAATCTCTCTCCCTATTGCTCTGAGCAAGTAAGAATGTTTTGGCCTTTCCCTGATATGGTGTATTATCAAAGAACTGTTTGATAATTAATATAGGTATTTTTTTCCTCTTTTACCTTGTGTATGTGATGTGTGTATGTGATATGTTATATATGATACTGAGTTCTGTTTAGATTGAAATTACAGTGAAACTTTTTTTTTTTTTTTGGGATTTTGGGTCACACTGGCAATGCTCAGGGGTTACTCCTAGCTCAGAAATCACTCCTGCAGGCTCAGGGAACCATATGGGATGCCGGGATTCAAACTACCGTCCTTCTGCATGCAAGGCAAACTCCCTACCTCCACGCTATCTCTCCAGCCCTATAGTGAAACTTTTATGTTCTTATCCTACTAGAAATTCACTGTAGAAAAGACTTGAATCTTTGGATAACTGTTACTTCTCTAGTTTTACTAAAATAAAATGTAAAGTGATGTTAGCAGAAGGCTTTTACCTGCTATACATTTTTCACCTTCTCCCTGGGGAATAGTCACTTTCAATTTTTAAAGATAAGATTAAGGAAAAAAAGATAATAGCAGTGGTAAGCATAGAATTCATCTACTTAACAATTTGAAAAAATTGTTTAAGATATATTTTGTTGGGGCTGGAGAGATAGCACAGTGGTAGGTCATTTGCCTTGCAAGTGGCTGACCCAGGACCAACAGTGGTTCGAATACCGGCATCCCATGTGGTCCCCCGTGCCTGCTAGGAGTGATTTCTGAGCACAGAGCCAGGAGTAACCCTTGAGCACTCAGAAAAAAAGAGAGAGATTTTGTCACTCAATTCTTCAATAATCCTGATGTGATATGATAAGCAGTTTACAGGTAAGGGAAAAGATCTTCTATAAATTAGTAATTAATTCAAAAAGTGGCAACCAGAACTGTCATATTTGGAATGCATGGCATCCCAAGATAGAAGGGGAAAAGCATAAATAAGTCCTTGGCCTGAAACAAGGATGACCTACTTTTTGATGGCCCATGTTTTCATTTTTATACTTTATCTCTCTGTCTCACTCATTCAACTCTCTCTCTCTCTCTCTCTCTCTTTCTCTCTCTCTCTCTCTCTCTCTCTCTCTCTCTCTCTCTCTCTCTCTCTCTCTCTCTCTCTCTCTCTCTCTCTCTCTCTCTCTCTCTCTCTCTCTCCTTTGAACCTCTGATTCTATAAAGCATGTACCCTACTCTAAGTCACATCTACAATCCCTTCTTTTCCTCTCAAGAAATGAAACTAAGGCCTGGTAATGTAGCTGAAGGGCTAGTGTCCCTGATTCCATCCCCAATACCACATGGTCCTCCAGGAGTGGACCCCCCCCTACAGTGAGAAAGCAAAGAAGAGGTGGCATAACATTCTTTAGCTATTTAAAAAAAAAAAAAGATAAAATCCTGCCTTTTTCAACATGAATGTCCTGTATAAGTAGGGTATGTTAACCAGATGGAGAAAGACACACTGTATTATTTCACTTATAGGTAGGATGTGTGTGTGTGTGTGTGTGTGTGTGTGTGTGTGTGTGCGTGTGCGTATGAGTATTTGGGGGGGGTGTTAATTTTGGGTCATACCCGGTGGTACTCAGGGGTTATTCCTGGCTCTGCACTCAGAAATCACTCCTGCAAGTTCGGGAGACCATTTAGGATGCCAGGAATTGAACTGGGGTCTGTCCTTTGTTGGCCATATGCAAGACAAGCACCCTGCTATCACTCCGGCTCCAGTGTATGAATATTTAAAAACCAGCATGAGCTATATGAAGCAAAAATGAACTTTTAGACTGTGATTACCTGATAGATCATGGGGAGGATAGGTAAACCTGCTCAAAGAGGGAAACTATAGGGAGGACAGAACTGGACTTTGGAAGATAAGCTGAATGTAATATTTATGCTGATATTCAGTGATGCATACCTGAAACATCCAATGTCATTCAATTAAAACAAAACTAAACAACAGAACAAGGAGAATGCAAATCCCAAACATTATCAGATGTAACACCTATGGTATTGGAAGGCAAATCGTTCCTACAAGTTCACAGAGCCTGTTGGTAGCCAGGATTTAAACACTGGGCTCCACAGGGATGCTGGGCTCCTAGAATACTGGCTGCCTAGGGCCTCTTCCTGTTGTTACTTTATATTCAGTTATCGTGAGTGGAATGAAAGGAATTCCCAGGCTGGCATCAAGGTAGGACAGTGAGAGGCAAAGTTTGCATGGACCTGTTTGCAGAGCTGACTTATTCTTGGTCAGTGACAAACCCTCATAAAGGTATTTTTATAAATGTACATATAAAATTTATATATAATTATATATATGTGTATATATAAAATTTTATAGTATGGATTTAAATCCAAATCAAGTAGAATTTGGGGCCAGCGAGGTGGCGCTAGAGGTAAGGTGTCTGCCTTGCAAGCGCTAGCCAAGGAAGGACCGAGGTTCAATCTCCTGGTGTCCCATATGGTCCCCCCAAGCCAGGGGCAATTTCTGAGTGCTTAGCCAGGAGTAACCCCTGAGCATCAAACGGGTGTGGCCCCCCCCAAAAAAAAATCAAGTGGAATTTGATCCCACTAACATTTTGGTTTGTTTTATGCAGAAACCAAGAAGTTGTCATAGAAATTTCCTTTGAGACCTCGCCTAAGTCTTCTGCTCTTCAGTGGCTCACACCTAAGCAGACCTCAGGGAAGCAGCACCCATATCTCTTCAGTCAATGCCAGGTAAAACAGAATCACCAGGGATTTATTATGTCAAAATTTCCTACTGCAGGGAGGTAATGAAGCAAAGTGAGTAGGAGTCTTATTGTTACACAAGTCTTACATAAATATAGCATTTTGTTGAATTTTATGTGACAAAACAAGTTATCTTTTAGTACTGACATATCAGTATAGTTAGTTTAGTACTTTAAAAAAGAAGTTTCACAGGGCTGGAACAATAGTACAACAGATAGAGCAATTTGCTGTGCACAGGGCTAACCAAGTTTAATCTCCAGAACTACATATAGTCCCCCTACCAGGCACTGCCAGGTTGTGAAGCCCTGAGTGTAGACTAGTCATAAGCCTGAGCATAGTTGTTTGTGCTCCCTTCCCCTGTGTGCAAAAAAGAAAAGAAAACTGAAGGACCAAAAAAATCTCCAAATTTGCCTGGGTTTAGTCCACTGTACCCTGAATACTAACAGCAACTCCCAAGTACAGAACTGGGATTAACAACCAAACACCCCTAGGTATGGCTCAAGAACCCCCAAATAATAGGAAATTAATATATTAAAAAAGCAAACAATCTTTGGGCCAGCGTGATAGTACAGTGGTGCTTGCCTTGTGTTGGAGAGGACCCAGGTTCAGGTTTAGTCCCAGCACTATGAGCCTGCCAAGAGTGACCCCTGAGTGCAGAGCTAGGAGTGAGCCTTGAACATTGTGCCCAATAAAATAAATGAAAGACAACAACTTTTTTCTCTTATATTCCCACCCTACCCTACCGACTCCCTTTGCCCACATCTGACCTTACTAACTGCTCTTGGTAATGTGTGGGGACTGGTAGTGGTAGGGATGAATTCCATTTGCCAGAGCCTTGACCAGTCTCTCTGCACCCAAGAAACTTTCTTTAATATGTAAACCTGGGCCGGGAGAGATAGCACAGCGGTGTTTGCCTTGCAAGCAGCCAATCCAGGACCAAAGGTGGTTGGTTCGAATCCCGGTGTCCCATATGGTCCCCCGTGCCTGCCAGGAGCTATTTCTGAGCAGACAGCCAGGAGTAATCCCTGAGCATCGCCGGGTGTGGCCCAAAAGCCAAAAAAAAAAAAAAAAAAAAAATGTAAACCTATGTCTACCTTGATTGGACTTTTTAAGTTATATTTATATTTATAGCCCATCCTCATAGAATTTGGCATAAAGTAGGCACTTAGTGACTGATCATAAAGTGAAGGCAAACAAAAGTACTGTATACTGTACTAGCTACAAAAACTGCCAATGTTAAGTAAGTGGGAAGTGGAATCTAAGATTTTCTCAATATTCCTTAGACCTCCATTGCCTAGACAAAATCATCATATTACCCAAAACACATTGAGTTTGTTATATGACTTTTTCAGACTTTCTTACACATTTGCAAAAATGCTATGTAAATACCTTAAATATCTTTAAAGTGATTTAATCTACTTCTTTTTCTTTATTTACTTATTTTTTTGGTTTTGGGTCACACCCAGCAGTATTCAGGGTTTACTCCTGGCTCTGCACTAAGGAACTATTCCTAGTGTTGCTCAAGTACCCCTATGGGATGTTGTGGATTAAACCTGGATTAGCTGAGCACCTTACCCACTGCACTATCCTGCAGCCTTCTTCTACTTTCCCTTTAAAATGACTTGAATTACTTCCATTTTCAGTTTATGAGCTAGAATAAAGAAGCATATAATGAGAGACAATTTATCTTATGGATGATAGGGTTTCGCACATAACACTTTACCACCTTTCAGTTTCACTTATTCCTCCTGATAAATACCCAAAACACAATGATTTTTTTTTTTATATTTTGTGTTTTGTTTAATGTTTGGTTCTTTGCATTTTTAGTTGTCTATTTTTTTTTTGTTTTTTTTTTGTTTTTTGGTTTTTGGGCCACACCCGGCGGTGCTCAGGGATTACTCCTGGCTATTTGCTCAGAAATAGCTCCTGGCAGGCACGGGGGACCATATGGGATGCCGGGATTCAAACCAACCACCTTAGGTTTTGGATCGGCTGCTTGCAAGGCAAACACCACTGTACTATCTCTCTGGCCCCATTTTTAGTTGTCTTAATGTTCCTGTGTAATAGATATTACATTAGGCTCAAACAAGACTGGCCAGTTATTTTTGGGGGGGAAGTCACACCCGGCAGTGCTCAGGGGTTCCTCCAGGCTCTATGCTCAGAAATCACCGCTGGCAGGCTCGGGGGACCATATGGGATGCCGAAATTTGAACCACCATCCTTCTGCATGTAAGGCAAACGCCTTACTACTGTGCTATCTCTCCAGCTCCAAGACTGACCAGTTTTCCCACCACCACTTTCAAAGAAGGTTTCCTTATTCTACTTCATATTTTTGGTTTCTTTATTGAAGGTTACTAACAGTATATACCTGGAGGGCTGTCTCTGGATTTTCTATTCTATACCATAAAACTGAAGATCTGTCCTTAATCGAGTACCATCCTGTTTTAATTATTGCCACTGTATATTACAGTTTGAAGTTGGGAAAGTAAAGCCTTCCATCTTCTTTTTCTCCAGGATTGCTTTAGCTATTAGTGGGTAGGGTTATTACTCCATATAACTTTAAGGAGTAATTCATCTATTTCTTTGATCATGGGTATACTTACAGGGACTACATTGAATCTCTATAATGCTTTGTGGAGTATTACCATTTTTTTTCGATAACAACATGGTTTTATTAACAACATGATATATTTTAATATATCAGTAACCCAATATTAAAATATAGTAATATTAATTGATACAGAGAAAATTCATCCAGTTGTTGTAGAGAGCAGGATTAGAACAACCTTTCATAGAAAAATCTAATAATGAATTCCCTTTCTACCCCAGACATTTTCTTTTTTTTTTTGGTTTTTGGGCCACACCCGTTTGACACTCAGGGGTTACTCCTGGCTATGTGCTCAGAAATCGCCCCTGGCTTGGGGGGACCATATGGGACGCCGGGGGATCGAACCGCGGTCCTTCCTTGGCTAGCGCTTGCAAGGCAGACACCTTGCCTCCAGCGCCACCTACCCGGCCCCCCAGACATTTTCAATTCAATTCACGAGGAGTTCCTAAATCTTTATGATTCTAGTCACTTCGTGATAGCTGCATCTGCTAGTGCCCTTCTTGAAATGTATTTCTGCAAATTCGAGGTTTTACAAATAAATCTATTCAGAGGACAGCATTCAGAAGGAAAATTATTTCCATGAGAAAACACTTTAGTTTATTTGGAATTAGAAGCATGGTTTGGCTTTTTCTTTTACGGCAAATCGATGATTTTGATGATAATAATCCTCCCAATCCATGAACAGGAAATGTGCTTCCATTTCTTCATGTCCTCTTATTTCTTGTAGTGTTGACTTACAGTTTTCTTTGTATATCTTTTTAACCTCATTGGTTTATTTAGCTGATTCTTAGGTACTTGATTTTTTGAGGTAAAATTGTGAATAAAAATTTTTTAAATCTCCTGTTTAACTATTTCAATATAGAAAGACATATACTTTTGCTTATTAATTTTGAGCCTGCCATTTTACAAATTTATAAATTGCCACTTTATATAAATCTATTATTTCTAGAAGCTTTTTTTGGTAGTCTTTAGGGTTTTCTAGGTATAGAAAACTTCTTCCTTTCTTATGGACTGCCTTTAATATTTTTGTCTTGTGTGATTGCTATGTCAAATACTTCCAATACTTTATTGAATAGAAGCCGGTAGAGTGGTCATTCTTGTTCCTGATTTGAAGGAGAAGGATTTGTTTTTCCCCCATTAAGTATAATGTTTTTTTATGGGCTTGTAGTAAATGGCTTTGACAATGTTGAGGAAAGTTCCTTCAATTACCATTTTATTGAAAATTTTTATGATGAATAATTTTGTATCTTATTGAATGCTTTCTCTGCATCTATTGATATGACATATACTTTATTTTGTATTTTTTGTAGTGGTATGGTATATTGATTGACTTGTGTATGTTAAATGATCCCTGCATATCTGGGATGAATCCCACTGGTCTTTGTCTTCTTTTAGTATCAGGGTAATGTTTTTACTTGGAATGTGTTTTTTGTGTGTGTTATAAGGATAGGTGACTAGATTTAGAAAGTTGGCATCTCTTTTATATGATATATGATGAAGTGAAGAAAGGCACTTTGAGATCATTGGGGGTAGGGTCCTAACCTGGGGATGAAATCAAGTGGTTTTGAATGCAACTTCCTGCTTTAAGTGTGAAAAATTAGGGAAGGGTCGTTCTGAGGTCTAGTCTGGCTGGCTGCCACCCTTCATCGGAACTCTGACACTTTCCATCCTATTGTTAGAGCTCAGTGTTGAAATTTCAGTGACTGCAGCTGCCTGAATTCCAGCAATATTCTAGGTACTTTCCTAATCGAAGCCTGAGACCACAGATGGCAACATACCATTGCTGCAGTCTTCTGATCACTTTCTAGTCTTCACCTAGTCATTGGACATTTTATGTGGTATAAAAGAATTCTGCAGTTCCTGCTGTCTGAATCCTCTTCCCCTCCTCTTCTTTTCTTTCTCTTTATCTCTCCTCTCATCTGCTGGGTGCTTATGGCTCCCTTCTGGCCTACCCATAAAGAGCTGAAATATCTTTTTAATTTAAGAAACCCATGGTTGGGGCTGGAGAGATAATATGGATGTAGGGCTTTTGCCTTGTGTGCAAAAGGATGGTGGTTCGAATCCTGGCATCCCATATTGGTTCCCCAAGCCTGCCAGTAGCGATTTCTGAGTGTAGACTCCCGCCAGGAGTAACCACTAAGTACCACTGGGTGTGACCCAAAAACCAAAAAAAAAAAAAAAAGAAAAGAAACCCATGGTTAAGTAATCTTAAGGAAGATTGTTTAAGCAAGAAAGTATAAATTGGGGGCCGGAGAGATAGCACAGCGGTGTTTGCCTTGCAAGCAGCCGATTCAGGACCTAAGGTGGTTGGTTCGAATCCTGGCGTCCCATATGGTCCCCCGTGCCTGCCAGGAGCTATTTTTGAGCAGATAGCCAGGAGTAACCCCTGAGCACCGCCGGGTGTGGCCCAAAAGCCAAAAAAAAAAGTATAAATTGTAGGTTCTTTTGGAGATATCTGATACTTTGATCAGTAAACTTTAATATAATGTTTATTATCTAAAGCTGGCAAGACATGAAAGATTTGTGAGTCATAGGAATTTTGAATATGTTGTTTTGTTTCTGTTTGATATGTTTGAAATATAGAAGAAATCAAAATTCAGCATCGAAATTCAGCAACAACTGCAGTGAATAAGAAATTTAGTAACTGAAATATGAGTCAACAACAAGCAAAGTTTATGCCTTGCATTCATGAAACCTTGGCTTAATACCCAGCATCTCAAAAAGGAAAGAAGGGAGAGGGAGAAAGGGCAGAGAAAAGAAATGTTTAGATATGATTATGTTTTATTTGATGGGCCTGCTTATGGATTTTCTTGATAAATATTTGCCTGACTTTATGTTATCCAGTAAAATACATACAAAACCCTTTCGGCATTACAGTTTCACCTAATTCAAGACTTTAAAGGCATGGTATTAGAATACAGTCTTGAGTGAAAGAGCTGTTGAGAGATAAAGAATGACACAGAAACTTGGTGCTTTGGGGTAAGAAAGGGGATGCCCAGGGCAGTAAGAAGAGCATAGGGTTGGTAAGTAGTTGACTATACTATTCTCCTAATAGGCCATAAGAATTTATTTCTGGTAAAAATACCCATTCTGGAAAGGCCTATCTAAATTTCTCTGAGTAGTAAAGAGAGAGGGTACAGTATGTCTTTAAATTTGCTAGGTCTTAATTGCTCAAAAATAATTCTCAAGCCAAAATGACCCAGTTCAGACAGACGTGTTCTGAATCCCTTTATGGGAAAATGGATTTAGACTTAGCTGTTAAAAAAATGCCAGGGATTCTTTCTCATTTTAACTTTTCAAGTGTGTTGTAGAATAGTATGTCATAGCACCCTTTTTCTCCAGCCAAGTTCTCCAAGACACTGGCTTTCATCATTAGGCATTAATAGCTAACCAGAGAAAAGAAAAATTGATTTCTAAGTGAAAAATAAAATCATCTTCTTTATTTTGTGGAGCCTTGAGGCAACAATGTTCCTAATCTCACTCAACAACTACAATCTAATCTGTCCTGCTCCCACATTTATTTCACCTTAAAGCCCTTTTCACTTAGGGTCCCAAACAGCTCCTCACTGAGCAATGTAAATACTCAGCATACAGATTAGGGAACCCTAACTTTGCTTCATTCAAAGCATTAGGGTTGATGGCACATTCAAATGGTAAGCTGGTATGGTGCTTACCTTGCACCTACCTCACCCAGGTTTGACTCTTGGCACCCCGTAAGGTCCCTTCTAGGAATATCATATATAGATTTTTTTTTGGCCACTATTCTATTTTGGCTAATACCAGTGAACCCTAGAAATGGAAGACATTTTCATTTTTAAGAATCTAATTGGAGTGTAGCATCATGGTAGAGCAAAGGATATATATAATCTTTACTCATATATATCCATTACTCATATATATATAAAGCCCCAAACTCAGTCCCTGACACTGCAGAAAATAAAACAAGAAGAATGTATCTAAAAACAATGCTGCAGTTTTAACTTTTTTCTTGGAGAGCAGGGCTTTTAGGCCACACCTGGCGGCCCACAGGACTTTCTTCTGGCTCTGCACTCAGAATTCATTTCCTAGCAGTCTTGGGGGACCATATAGGATGCTGGGAACCAAATTGGGGTCTGTCCCAAGTTGGTAGCATGCAAGGCAAATGCCCTACCCCTGTGCTATTGCTCCAGCTCCCCAGTTTTAATTTCTTAATGTTTTGATTTAGAAGAAAGAGGAATGACATTCTCTTCTCTTCCCTTTCCCCCTCCTTTGCAGGCTATCCACTGCAGGGCAATTCTTCCTTGCCAGGATACTCCTTCTGTGAAACTAACCTACAGTGCAGAGGTAAATATCACAAAATATTAACTGGATTAAGTGATCTCTTTTGATGTATTTACTGATTGGTTTTGGGTCCACAGCTGCTGGTGTTCAATCCAGGCTCTAAGTAGCCCTCCAGATCTAGTGCTATAGTCTTGGGTAAGCCCTAAACCCTCACAGCTTCCATAGTTGTCTCAGCTGAGTAGAATAGAGTAGAATAGATGCCTAAAAAAAAAATGAAGGGGCCGGAGGAAAAAAAGGAAGAAGGAACTGAAACCTGTTTTCTTCAGGCTTTTGTTTTGTTTTGTTTTCATTACCAGGATCTGGGGTTGTCATAGAGCTTGGTCCTGAGCTTCTACTTGGGCGCTCCTAGCTTAGAGTCTTGGCAAGAACAGGGGAGTCTGGCATTTAGTCGAGTGTATATTTACTAGAACATGAATCTTTTGGGGTAGTCATTGATTCTGGCATTTATTTGAAATGTCCATTTCAGAATCATGACATGAGGGTGACACTGGAGTGACCAGATGGTTTGCCCCATGGAGGATCCTCTTCATGCAGATTTCCAGAGAAAACAATTTCACAGTCCCAGGCAATTGATTTTTATTTCTCACAATTGTGATCCTTAATTTAAAAGGCTGTTTTGGCCTGGGGAGATAGTTCAAACTTCTGGAGAGCATGTTTTGCATGCAGGAGGCCAAATTCTGTTCCTGGCATTGTACTGAGCCAGAAATATTCAAGCACCATGTAGTATGGCCAAATGTCTCACTCTCCACCCCATGCCTTGCCAAAAAGTTCTATTTGGAACATCAACTTTGTTTTTAATTAATACAAAATGGCTTAAAACTCTACTCTCTGCTTAGTCCCAGTCCAAAAGTAAGTAGAGCTTCATTTGAATTGATTTTGGGGTGTGGAGATACAGAGAGGTGGTGACCAGTCTTGGTTCCGGGCATGGAGACTGACTGACTGACTGCATGTTTCTACTACTTTTTCCTTGCAAGAATCCAGTATTATTATCTCCTTTGATGGGGAAACTGAGATTCAAGGTTGTTTGCCCAAGTTTATGCCGTTCCTAAGAGAAAGAGCTGAAATTTTAATCTACTTTTCCACCAAATACTCCTAATTTAGATGGATGGATATCTTACATTCTTTTAGTTGTTCTTTTGTTTTTTGGGACACATCAGGTAGTGGTGCTCAGGGATTACTCCTGGCTGTGCTCAAGGGACCATACGGGGTGCCAGGTATTGAACATGGGTCAGCTTTATACAAGGCAAATGCCCTACCCACTGTCCTATTATTCTAGCCCTCTCAAATTCAATTTTAAACCGTACCAGTACTTCTGTTTATGAGATGGAATCACCTGGATTTTTAGAATCTTGGGCATATTTATTAGATTCTCATGACAAGGAAAAAAAGTTTTTGTACCTTATGTAAATCTTTTCATATGTCATTTTAGATACACTTAAGCCTTGAATTTGTAACTGGAAATGGTTTTTCTTCTTGACTAGGTGTCTGTCCCAAAAGAACTAGTTGCTCTTATGAGTGCCATCCGTGAAGGAGAAACTCCAGACCCAGAAGACCAGAGCAGAAAAATATACAGATTCAGCCAAAAAGTAAGCTTTTAAGGCCTGGACTTTTGTTTCAATTGGAGGTGACCTTCTAATGGTTGTGACCCATCCTGAAGACAAAGTTCCCCCTAGACTAGTTGAGAATGTAGGAAGCAACTTTTGTTTTTGGCTTCCTTTAATCATTTGTCTTTGTGCTTTTACTCCATTCGCATCTATTGCAGTGTCATTTTGAAGAAAGCAGGGCTGAAGGCCAAAGTAGGGAGTGGCCTCGCCCCTGTTTCCCCCCACCACCATAAGGTGCAGGCTCCTTATGTTTTCAAGTGATACTTTTGGCCAATTCTTGCACCCAAGTGTGAGCAAGAACTAGTTCAGACCGAAGAGGCATTCTGTGGGATCTGGGCATGCTGAAAGGGCTTAAAGGTCTTGCCCTGCTTGTGCCTTATCCAGGTTTGAGGTGCGTCAAGGTACCCAAGTAGCACCCTGACAGCCTCATGTCCAAGCATAGGAGTATCTGACTCCTGGCCAAGAATTATAAGGAGTGACTCTCCAATTCTTCTGATCACCATTTGGGAAACCCTCCCCGCCTAGTAGGAAGCTCACTGTTACAGTTCGTAAAAGTAGTTATTTCTGTGTGGTGGATAATTGGACTTGTATACATGTTATTTAACTTTATCTAGATGATAGACAGAGAAAGAAGACTTATTTGCCTCAACCCTGTTTCTGGGATTCTGAGCTCCCATATTTTTTGGAATCTTCTTGTTGAATATTTGTATATCTAACTAATGTACCAGAAGTGGTGCAAAATGTAAAGGAATTTAAATTAAATCAAAAGAGGACCAGAGCAGTAGCCAGGTGGGTGGAGTGTTTGCCTTGCATGTGGTCTCTGGCATCCATATGGTCCCCTGGGTCTTCCAGGAGTAATTTCTGAGTGCAGATCTAGGAGTAACCCCTGAGCACGATAGGAAAAAGAAGTAAACAAACAAAAACAAAAAACTAAAAGGCACAGGACCTTCTTTCTATAGGTTGAATTTTGAAGAATATTTAAAATTTACCCTGTGGAATATCACATACTGTGTGCAATAAGTACCAAATGCAGTTGCATTTTTCACATTGCCAAAGCTTTGCTTCTGAAAGCATTAAGAAGGAAGGAAATGTTTGAAATCACTAATTGCATAACTTTTATTTGTTAAAAACGAGAACTGAATTTTCATGTTAGAGGATTTTAAAGAGAATTGCATTACTTTTAGTTTTTTTGGTTTTCGGGTCACACCCAGCAGTGCTCAGGGGTTACTCCTGACTCTACACTCAGAAATTGCTCCTGGCAGGCTCGGGGAACCATATGGGACACCGGGATTCAAACCACAGTTCTTCTGCATGCAAGGCAAACACCCTACCTCCATGCTATCTCTCTGGCCCCTACTTTAAGCTTTTTTGTTTTTATTTTTCATGGGTTTTTAGCCACATCCAGTGGTGCTCAAGGGCTACTCCTAGCTCTGTGCTGAGGTGTTGTTCCTGGTGTTGCTTGGGGGAGCATGTGATATCAGGGTGTGAACTGGGGTCAGTCATATGCTTAACCTCAGTGCTTTCATTCTGTGTATTACTTTTTTTTTAATTTTTATTGTTTTGTGTGTTTTTGGGTCATACCCACTGGCCCTCAGGGGTTACTGGCTCTGCACTCAGAAATTGCTCCTGGCAAGCTCAGAGGACCTTAGGGGATTGCAAGAATTGAGATGAGGTCTGTCCTGGATTGGCTGCATGCAAAGCAAACACTACCCCCTGTGGTATCACTCCGGCCACTTCATATTACTTTTATTTTATTTTATTTTATTTTTAAAAGTTGATTGATTGGTTTTTGGGCCACACCCAGTGGCACTCAGGGATCACTCCTGGCTCTACATTCAGAAATTGCCCCTGGCAGGCTGGGGTACCATATGGGATGACGGAAATCGAACCAAGTTCCTCTTGGGTGGGCCGCATGCAAGGCAAATGCCTTACTGCTGTGCTATCTCTCCGGCCCCTGCATTACTTTTAAATGTGATTTGTCTTATATGTTTTGAACACTGACGCAAGTATGTTGTGTACTTTGTTTGCCTCTTTTAGATCCCAATACCCTGCTACCTAATTGCATTAGTTGTTGGAGCTTTAGAAAGCAGGTGAGTTTTTCAACCAATTTTGAGTTTTATTCAAAGACAACTTGAACCCATTATTCATTTGTGATTCATTGGTATATTTCTCAAGGTATCAAGCTGATAATTCTAGGGAAATTTAAATCAATTATAAAATGTAAATTTGGGACCAGAGTGATAGTATTGCAGATAGGGAACTTGTTTTGCATGCAGCAACCTGACTGAGTTTGATCCCTGGTGTACTATATGGATCCTTAAGTCTGCCAAGAGTGATTCCTGAGTGCAGAACCAGGAGGAACCCCTAAGTATCTCCAGTGTGAACCAAGAAACAAAGTAAATAAAATAAAATGTAAGTTATAATTTTATTTTATTTATTTGTGTGGTTTCAGAGACCAAACTCAGGGCTGCACACATACAAGCCTGCGCTCTTTTAACACTGAACCCTGACCCATATAAGTTAATTTTAAATTGAAAAATACTTGACCACTTATCTCTTTTGATTTTCTAACTATTCTGGAATGAGCATATGCTGATCTTTAGTTAGGTATCCAGAGTCTAATATAATTTGAGAAAATTATTTCTATTAACTTCCAATTTCTCATTTTTTTTGTTTGTTGTTTTGTTTTTGGGCCACACCCATTTGGTGCTCAGGGGTAACTCCTGGCTAAGCACTCAGAAATTGCCCCTGGCTTGGGGGGACCATATGGGACCATATGGGATGCCTGTGGATCAAACCGCAGTCCTTCCTTGGCTAGCACTTGCAAGGCAGACACCTTACTTCTAGCGCCACCTTGCCAGCCCCCCAGTTTCTCATTCTTGAGATTATAATATCTGCCTTTCTAATCTCAGAGTGGTTTTGTGAAAAGAAAAAAATAAGATAATTAAAGTATCTGAGGGTTTAAGAGATAGTACAGGTTAAGGTACTTGTCTTGAATGTTACCAACCCCAGTTTGATCCCTGGCACTGTATATGATCTGCTGAGAATGTCTGGAGAGACCTTCCTCTGAACATGGCTTCCCCCTGACCCCAAACAAAAACAGATAAAATCTATGAAAGCAGTTGGAAGTCTATAAACATCTTTTAAATGTATTTTATTGAAATTTTGCCAACATAGAGTTGCAGCAATAGTATAGCGGGTAGGGGGTTTGTCTTGTACATGAATGGCCTGAGTTCGATCCCCAGTATTCCATATGGTCCCCCAAGCACTGCCAGAAATGATTCCTGACCACAGAGACAGGAGTAGTCCTAGTGCTGGAGGGTATAGCCCAAAAACCAAAATAAATAAAATTTTGCTAACAGAATACCCATTCTTTTTGTTGTTGTTTGTTTTTGTTTTTGGGTCACACCCGGCAGCGCTCAGGAGTTATTCCTGGCTCTACACTCAGAAATCGCCCCTGGCAGGCACGGGGGTGGGGGGGTGGGGGGTGGGGGGGGAGCATATGGGATGCCAGCATTCAAACCACCATCCTTCTACATGGAAGACAAACGCCTTACCTCTATGCTATCTCGCCGGCCCCCAGAGTACCCATTTTTATATTTTTTATTCGGTTATTATTTCTAAATAGCTGAGAATTAAGACTGTCTGTGGTCATCACATTCTATAAAATGCCAGAAAACTGGATGTATGAAGTTGGGCAAATAACTGTAGCAGTTATCAGCTTTGTCTTGGGCAAATCCCATCATGAATTTTGTTTTCTTCCACTTGGAATAAGTATAGGTGCACTGAAAGATTTTTGTGAGAAATTAACAGACCTAACATATGTAAAGGCTTCTGGCTTACCGAATGCCCATTAATGATCACTATGATAGTTGTCATAGCAACCAACAATTTGAATCTCTTATTATGCCATTTTTTTCAGCATTATCTCTTTGAATACTAACAACCCTGTAAAGTGGGTAGAATTATCCCCACCCCACCCACCCATCCCCATTTTTTGATGCTGAAACACACAGTGAGTTTTAGTGATGGTTCAGGATCAAAAAGCTGGTAAATGTCAGAGCCAAGCCCCAGACTTAGACCTTTAGTCCATGCAATTTGGACAGTTTTAGATAGTTCTGTACTATCTAGCACAGCACCCACCAAACAACCGTAAGAGAATTGAATTCCACTATAAATATGAAATATAAACTGGCTTTTCTAAAGACTGTAAATTTTTAAAGAAGGTTAAAATAATTTTATTAATACCTTTTAGGTGACTGTTGAAATAATCTACCCTAAATGTGTTATGTAAAGTAAAACACGTTATGAAAATTAACATAAGGAGCCAGAGAGATATACAGTTTAAAGGAAATAAGGTGCTTTCCCTACATGCAACTAACACAGCTTTCAATCCTGGGCACTGTGCATGGTTCCTTGAGCACTGCCAGGGGCCACTCCTGAGGACAGAGCTAGAAATAGGCAGTGGGCACTATTAGGTGTGGCCCCCAAACAACAAGAACAAACATTTCATCTTTTTTTACTTGCATATGGTCACTAAATGATTTAAATGACATGTGTGTGACTTTCCCCCCTGGCTCATGCTTGGTTCCCATTTGTGGGGTCTGCTTTGGCACCATTGGCTACAAACACAACCCTTCTTCTTAGCTGCTAAATCTAAAGTTGTAGTTTTACAAACTTCCTCCATGTGCTAACATGGAGGTTGGAGAAGCAGTGCTATGGGACTGGCTTCTCTTAGGAGCAGGGGTGAAGGGATAATTTGATATGTCAAAGAAAAACAGTATTTTTTGCTTTTGAGGCCATACCAGTAGTTCTCAGAGTCTATCCCTGGCTTTGTGTTCAGGGATCACTACTGGTTGGCTTAGGGAACCATATGGGGCGGTGGGGTTTGAACACAGGTCAACCATGTACCTGCTATACTGTTGTTTCAGCCTCAGATGCAGCATAGAATTTTTTGTTTGTTGGTTTGGTTTGGGGCCAAACATGACAGCACTCAGGTGCCACTCATTGAGTGGCTCTGTGCTCAGAAATTACTCCTAACAGGCTTGGGACCCCATGGGATGCTGGGGATTAAACCTAAGTTTGCTGTGTGCAAGGCAAATGCCCTACCCACTGGCCCCAGTGGCATAGAACTTTTAAGATAAAGTTTTGATTAAAAATATTTTGGGGGGAGGGGAGGAAAAAATTTAAGCAGTCATAGTGATAGCACAGCAGTAGGGCATTTGCCTTGCATGTGGCTGATCTAGGATGGACCTTGGTTTGATCCCTGGCATCCCATATGGTCCCCCATGCCAGGAGTGATTTTGAGCACTTAGCCAGGAGTAATTCCTGAAAGTCATTAGGTGTGGCTCAAAAAAACCAAAAAAAAAAAAAAAAAAAAAACAATTATTTTTGAAAAATAATTTATTTGAAGATCAAAGAGATAAAAAGTAGATAGAGTGTGATCACACATTGTTCTCTGAGCTCATCAGGAGTGATTCCTGAGTACAGACTTAGAATAATCACAAACACCACTGGGGTGACCCAAAACCTTAACATTATTTTTTGAGTTCTCTATATGTGGCTTGATTCCATCCTTATATTCTAGTTGTGATTTTACAAAACTTATAAATGTATCATCTCAACCATTTTACAGGTACAGTTAGCACAGTAGAGTACCAATGCTCAGTACTAATTTAACTATTTGTACTTTTAAATATATAGTAGTGTCAGGAATATTTACATTGTTCTAAAACAATCTTGAGAATGTTTTCATATTGCAAAACTGATTTTATTTTGCCCCCCCTCTTCACCTCCATTCCCCATCCCCTGCCACTACTCATGATTACCTGAGAGCTACCTTGTAAATGAGCCTGGCACATTTGTCCTTCTGACAAACAGCAGGATTTCCTTCTTTTTGAGTTTGTTTCTGCTGTATGAGAGTGTTTGATCTATATGTGCCTAACAAAGTTTACCTCAGTTGTGGGATCATCTTCTTGTAATTGTGAAGTGGAGAGAGGAAACTAGATCCCCAAGGTCTGTGCAGAGCCTGTTCCATAACCTTTGGAACAGGTTATATCTGAGTTGTTTGGTCCCAGATTGTGCCTCATTATAGTGCCACTTCACTGGCTGCGCATGTAACATCAGGCTTGTGTGTGGGAGGAAGCCTCTAACTTCATCTCTTTCACTACGCACAAGGTGAATTATAGTCTTGCCATTTGGATTTGCACCTAGTACTGCAAACCTTTCCTAGAATTAGGTTAGTCATTAGTCCTGACTTCCTCTTGTACTGTTCTTTTTAATTTTACAGGCAAATCGGCCCAAGGACATTGGTATGGTCTGAGAAAGAACAGGTGGAAAAGTCTGCTTATGAATTTTCAGAGGTTGGTTACAGAGAGCTTCCCCCTTTCTTAATGTTGGATTTCAGATTTTGACTATGAAATGTGATGAGATTTTTTTTATTTGGGCCCACACTCAGCTGTGCATCAAACCTGGATTAGCCATATGCAAAACAAATGCCCTTCTACCCACTGTGTTTACTCTAGCCCTGAAATGTGATAGTTTTAAATGCAATAGTAAAAGACAAGTGCATCTGAGTTTATGTGACTTTTCAGCTGTTAAACTTCTTGTAAATTTTGTTTGGTTTTGGTCTTGGCTTTTGGCCACATCCGGTGGTACTCAGCTCTGCACTTTTCAGTTTCTCCTGGAGGTGCTTGCTTGACCATGTGGGGTGCTGGTTATCAAATTTGAGGTGGGTGTCTATAAGGCAAGCCTCTACCAGCTGTACTATCGCTCTAGCCCTGACTTTTTTGGAGGGCTTTTGGACCACACCCGGCGGTGCTCAGGGATTACTCTGGCTCTGCACTCAGAAATCGCTCCTGGCAGGACTGGGGGACCACATGAAATACCAGGGATTGAACCGGGGTTCATCCCAGGTCACGGCCCTGAAATTTTTATTTAGAATAAGCATCATTAACCTGTAGATGTCATGAAAATCAGTATAACATCTGAGAAATTTATGAAATTAAGACATGCAAATAAATATTCATTAATTTTTCAGACTGAATCTATGCTTAAAATTGCAGAAGATCTGGGAGGCCCTTATGTTTGGGGCCAATATGACCTGTTAGTACTGCCCCCATCTTTCCCTTACGGCGGCATGGAAAATCCTTGCCTCACATTCGTAACTCCTACTCTGCTGGTAAGTGTGAAAATGTCTTCATTGGCAACTGATCTCTGCCCAAATGAAACCTAGATATGAAGAACTTTAAGCCTCCCAAAAATACATTGAAGCAATATTTTCTACTATTTCTCTAATCACCTTTTCTATTTATATTGCTTATTGTGATTATCATTTTTTTTATTTAAAAAGAAAAAAATTTGGCTATTTGAGGGGAAAATACTATGCTTAAGGCATTTGGATATATTGGCATGGGACAGGCTTTGCTTTGATTCATTTGTGAACTATAAATTATAAAATCCTGAGAAGAAGCTATGACACTTAAGATCAGCATGAAGGTACTGACCAAAACAAAACAAAACTTGCTTATTTGTTTTGGGACCACAGCTGGCAGGGCCCAGGGCATACTCCTGGATATGTACTCAGAGATCACTATGGTGGACTCTGGAGAGAGATCATATGAGATTGAAGCTGGGTCAGCCACATTGCCAGGCAAACGCCTTAATTGCTATACTTGCTCCAGCCCCAATGAAATAAAACTTTGTTCACCATGTATATAGGAAAGAATTGGCTGTGATACATCTTTATCCCTTTGTAGGCTACTTTAATAAAAATCTTTTTTTGTTTTGGGGTCAAACGTGGTTGTATTCTACACTCAGGGATTCCTCTTGATGGGCTTGAGTGACCATATGGGGTAATGGGGATCGAACCCACATTAGCCACTGGCAAGGCAAGTAAGTGCCTTACCTGCTATATTCTCTCTTCATGTTCCCTCCCTCCTTCCCTCCCTCCTTCCCTCCCTCCTTCCCTCCCTCCCTCCTTCCCTCCCTCCCTCCTTCCCTCCCTCCCTCCCTCCCTCCCTCCCTCCCTCCCTCCCTTCCTTCCGTCCTTCCTTCCTTCCGTCCTTCCTTCCTTCCTTCCTTCCTTCCTTCCTTCCTTCCTTCCTTCCTTCCTTCCTTCCTTCCTTCCTTCCTTTTCTCATGGTTTATTCCTGGCACTTCACTCAGAGATCATTCGGTCAGACTAAGGGGACCATAGTCTGCTCTACTACCTTTCTAGCCCATTTACTTTTCTTTTCCTTTTTTTAGCTACTTCATATTCTTGCTAGAACCAAAAAAAATGATGGATTAGCAACTAAATAATTAAAATGGGTAACACCCATTGTTGTTAAATATACTGTGGTCGATAAGAGAGAAAGATGAAATTTAGAGTAAATAAGAGTACATACCAAAAAGTTAAAAAAAATATAGAAGAAACATTTCCTGGACATTAAAAATAAACATCATTCCTCCTTGTATTAGAAAAATTTTCTAGAACTGGAGAAAGATGTTCTTATGTTTTTGTCATATTTTCTCAGTACATATCTCTTTTGAACTCCTTGTCCTATGTAGAAATAAACAGTGAGTCATTAATACCAGAGTACTATGTCTTAAAGTAGGGATTGTTTAGATATAGTCCATGATTTGATTACTTCAATACTAAGGAAATTCTCTTTTCTTTTCAGGCAGGTGACAAGTCACTTTCCAATGTAAGTTAAAATATATTATTATGGTTTCCCTCAAGAAATACTAAGTCAATTGATCTTAAAATATTTTTAGTTTGTTATATTGAATTATGATCATAAAAGGTAACTTGGGTAGTTTTTTATTTTTGTTTTGTGGAGTTGACCATACCCTATAATGCTCAGGTCTTACTCCTGGTTCTGTGTTCAGGGATCACTTCTGATGAGATTTGAGAAGGCTACTTTAGAGGGTGCTGGGGATTGAATCTGAGTCAGGTGCATGCAAGGCAAATGCTCTGCTCACTGTACTATCACTTGGGAAGTCTTTTTATTGACCTTATTATATAAGCAATTATATTTTAACAGATTTAGACAATTTCATAGTTTGATTTATGTGTTTATGGAATATTTATAAAGGAGTCATATAGCCAGTTGAATCATTTCTAAATAATTATAATTTTTAAGCTATGTATATTTGTCTTCAGCTAAACTCAAATTATTTTTTCTGAACCAAGTAACTTTCTGAATATCTCAGCAAATGTTTAAAAAATAACAGAAGCAGGGCTGGAAAGGTAATATAGCAGTTAAGGTTGCTTGCTTTGCATGTGGCCAACCTGGGTTTGATTCCTGGCATCTCATCTGGCCACCCAAGCACAACCAGTAGTTATTCCTCAGTGTAAAGCCAGGAGTCAACTCTGAGCATCACTGGGTGTGACATAAAAGCAAAAACAAAAGCAAAAACCCAAAACCAGAATTTAGAATGGAAAGAGTTTTGACATAATAGAATATTTAAGTTGAGATCATCAGTTTTACTATTAATGACATTCACTCTTCCCCTTAGGTTATTGCACATGAAATATCTCATAGCTGGACAGGAAATCTTGTAACCAACAAAACTTGGGATCACTTTTGGTGAGATTGCTTATCATTTTTTATTAATATTTTTAATTCATCTGTGTGTCTCTTCATTCAAATTTGTTTTGTGTATAGATCTTAATTTTCTTTATTGTCATCATTTTTGATAGAATTCAAAATAACTCTGTAATACTTGTCACCACATAGGTAGAAAAGTATTTAATTTATGTATGTTCTTTAGTTCTAGGTCTAGTCATACTTTAATACATAGACCTAGAACTATGCTTGACATTTGTTTCTTTGCTGTCATTGGCTGGGCAGAGTTTGTCGTCATTAGAATTGATTTTTGGAAACTACATAGCATTACCTGTATTATTTATGCTGCACAATTGCTTTCTTCTGTGGAAAAGCTAAAAAAGGAAAAAGCCTGTTGATTAAAATGTCTTTTTATCTCTTCTCTATCACTATTTCCATTTATCAGGTTAAATGAAGGACATACTGTGTACTTGGAACGCCACATTTGTGGACGATTGTTTGGAGAGCGATTCAGACATTTTCATGCTCTAGGAGGATGGGGAGAACTACAAAATACGGTAATTGAGTCCTACTTATAAAAATGTTCTTCCACAATTGTGTAGGTATTTAAAAACTGAGTTTGTGTGTCATCTTCACTAATTGCAGTAAGAAAATCATATTTTCAGATGTAGGAAAGAAAGCTGATGTTAGCATAGTTTTCTAATAAGGAATATTCTAATGGACTACTAATGTTCTTCATTATCCAATGGAAGATACTGTTCATGACCACTTGAACTTCATCTGGTCTCTGAAATTATCCAACAGGTCACTTGGGCCTAATTACATTAGGTACTTTCTTTTTTTTTTTTTTTTTTTTTTTGGTTTTTGGGTCACACCCGGCAGTGCTCAGGGGTTACTCCTGGCTGTCTGCTCAGAAATAGCTCCTGGCAGGCACGGGGGACCATATGGGACACCGGGATTCGAACCAATCACCTTTGGTCCTGGATCGGCTGTTTGCAAGGCAAACACCGCTGTGCTATCTCTCCGGGCCCACATTAGGTACTTTCATATCATTTTAAGTGCTTATTCCTAAAAGGCAAATTTTCTGACCAGTCCTCGAATACTTTCCTCGTAAAGTCATTTATTGGGCAAGAAAAATCAGAGAACATTAGGCCAGTAGCCTAATTCTGTGAGTAGGCTTCCAGAAACGTGTGGTGACATATTCTACTATTTACAGTTTCTAAGTTTGTTTAAGTTCTAGCTCCCCTCAAGTTATGCAGTTGAGTTAGTAAGGCTTCTCCCTTGTCACTGTGATTTAGACTACCTAAATGGACTTTTTTTTCCTATTCTGTCTCGTAGATCAAGACCTTTGGGGATACAAGTCCTCTCACCAAACTTGTGGTTGATCTAACAGGTGTGGATCCTGATGTAGCATATTCTTCAGTGCCCTATGAGAAGGGCTTTGCTTTACTTTTTCATCTGGAACAGCTTCTTGGTGGCCCAGGCAAGTATTTCCTGATACTTTTTGTTTGTTTGTTTGTTTGTTAGTTTTTTGGGACCCACACCCAGCGATGCTCAGGAGTAACCCCTGGCTCTGCACTAGGAATTACTCTTGACAGTGCTTGGGAGACCTTGGGGAATCAATATGGGATTCTGGGGGTCAAACTGAGTTTGTGCTATGTGCAAAGCAAATGCCCTACCCACTCTAGCTCCTCCTGATGCACTTTTTTTTAAGAGTCATGAGAAAAATAATAAGGAATGTGTAATGATTAAGTTTTTGTTCATTGTATATGTACCTGTTGATGATCTGTATTTCTAATGTTACCTCTCTACCTAAAATGTTAAATAATTTTTGAGATCCAAATTGTGCCCAGTGGTTAAAAAACACAAACTCATTAATATCTTAAAAATTAGGATAAAGACAGGCCGGAGAGATAGCATGGAGGAAGAGTATTTGCCTTGCATCCAGAAGGACAGTGGTTCAAATCCCGGCATCCTATATGGTCCCCTGAGCCTGCCAGGATCGATTTCTGAGCATAGAGCCAGGAGTAATCCCCGAGTGCTGCCGGGTGTGACCCCCCCCCCAAAAAAAAATATTGAAAAATTAGGAAAAAGAATATGCACTTAGTAAAAAATGAATCTGTGAGAATTCGCTATTTTTGGTTTAATAGCTGGGTATCATCTTATACAGATCTTATTATTTTTCTTTCTAGTCATATGAGGGCTATTGCTTATAGAACTTGTTATATGTTCTTTTTCTTTGTCTCTATTGTCAGCTTCTTTATCTATAAATAGAATTTCTCCTTTTTACCAGATGAAGTTTACCCAATGTAAACCCTATTTAAATGTAAACTCTATTTATTTATTATTTGGGGGTTTTGGGTCATGCTCTGTGATACTCAGTAGTTATTCCTGATTCTTCACTCAAGAATTACCCCTGGTGATGTTCAAGGGACAATATATAGGGTGCTAGGGATTGAACCCAGGTTAACTATGCACAAAGTCAGCATCCTGCCCATTCTCCAGCCTCCTAACTCCCATTTAAAATTGTCTTACTCTTAAAACTTTCATTGGTTTCTTTAGTGTTCTGTGTTCTTCATGGTTAATAAAACAATGGCCATATATCAGAGGAAAGAAAAGTAAAATAATTGCTTTTCGATATTGACTTTTTTTTTTTTTTTTTTTTTTTTTTGTACTTTTAGAAGTTTTCCTTGGATTCCTAAAGGCTTATGTTGAGAAATTTTCCTACAAGAGCATAACCACTGATGACTGGAAGAATTTCCTATATTCCCATTTCAAAGATAAGGTTGATTTTCTTATTTCATCTCCCCTCTCAGAATCTTCAGACTGCGTGGGGGTGTGGGCATCAGTTTGGCTGTGCCCCATTGGCATTGGTGTTAGGGCCAAGGTGGGGCTGTGCTCTAGAAGATCCAAATTTAAAAGATTCTGTTTTATTATAGTACTGTGATTTACCCACTTACCAACTTGTTCCTAATACAGTCATTTCAGACATTAAATGTTCAAATGCCAACCCCAACACCAGTGGGACCTTCTCTTCACCAGTGTCCTTAATCATCTTAGCCCCTGCCCTAGCCTGCTTCCTGGTAGGCACAGATAAATCTACTTAATGTTGATTGTTACAACTCTAAGGCAAATGGAGTTATCAAAACCTAGATCAACACAGGTCAATTTAAAATGATTATTATATCTTGTTGTAAAGTCATTGTTTAAGAATTTACTGGGCTGTGGTTCGTGCTGGTTGAGTCTGATACATTTGATAAGATTAAGTCTCCTGAGCTGGGCCATTTCTGTTGGAGGGTGTTGGAGATAGCATTGGGCTGTTGTGGTTCATGCAGAAAGGGGATCTGCCCCCCTCCCCCTTTCAGAGAATGCCACAGACCTGGACCTGGCTATTTAAGAAGTATCAGCATCCATTATTTTCTTTTTTCTTTTTTCTTGGTTTTTGGGCTATACCCAGCTGTGTTCAGGAGTTATTCCTGGCTCTGCTCTCAAAAATCCTCCTGGCTTGCTCTGGGGACCATATGGGATGCTGGGACCTTATTGTCAGTTGCATGCAAGGCAAATATCCCATTGCTGTGCTATCGCTCTGGCCCTGTTTATTATTTTCTTTTGGAGCTTTTTGGAGGAGCTGGGCCATTTTTCTGTGGGGTAGATGGAGACTATGTGTAGGGCTGTTGAGTTTTCCATGCCGGCATGGGAGCAAAAGGGTTTGGCCCAATCCCTTTTCACTGGGAAGACACAGAGATGTTAGCCCTGTAGTCCAATCTTACCTGAAATGATTTAGCTGCTCCATTATTTGATTTCAGTCACATAGCTGGGCTGTTTCTGTTGGAGGTGTACGGGGTGGTATTGGGCTGCTGAGTTCAGCATAAAAGAGAATCTGCCCTCCCTAATTTTCTGATAATGCCACACAGAGGGATCAGCCCTGAATATACTACCTGGGAAGTGTAGGCAGTCATTATTCTCTTTTGGAGCTTGGTCTGATGCAGTACTTTTGACAACAGTAATTTTTAGGCTCTAGTCACTTAGCTGGTGGGGACCTTCACTTCCAGGGCAGCTGCCGGTCTCCTCACTTCCTGTCTCCCCCAAGGCAGCAGAGACAACCCTGTCCATTCCTGTTAACAGCTCCAGGGGATGGGCCTCTTCCCTCTCTTCTCAAGGTTCTCCTCAGCCTAGCTGGTCAGTCAAATCTCCACAGACTCCCTTAGCAACATCCCTACTTCCCCCAAATCAGAGTGTGCACCCAATTTCTCTCTCAATGCAGATTTTTCTCAGAGTTCACCTCTGTTCAGCCATCTTGCCACCTCCCATGATAGATCTTTATTTAAAAGTTTTTATGCTGGTGTGAATTACTAAAGAGTAAAATTGGTGTAAAATTTAAGACTAATTTTTTTTATTGTGTGTCCTTTTTTTGTTTTGTTTTGTTTTGGGGGGCCACACCCATTTGATGCTCAGGGGTTACTCCTGGCTAAGCGCTCAGAAATTGCTCCTGGCTTGGGGGGGACCATATGGGACACCGGGGGATCGAACCATGGTCCTTCCTTGGCTAGCACTTACCTCTAGCAGGGGTCCTCAAACTTTTTAAACAGGGGGCCAGTTCACTGTCCTTCAGACTGTTGGAGGGCCAAATTATAGTAAAAAAAAAATTATGAACAAATTTCTATGCACACTGCATATATCTTATTTAGAAGTAAAGAAACAACATGGGAATAAATACAATATGTGGCCCGCAGGCCGTAGTTTGAAGACCCCTGCCTAGCGCCACCTTGCCGGCCCCTTTATTGTGTTTTCATAGTGATCTAATGTGTGTGATTTCAGAAAGTTGCACTCTCAGAAATGTATATTTTGTATGTATTTAATTTCCTATTGTAATTATCTGACAGAACATTGTTGGTAACTATAAGTTTGGTTTTCAAAGGAGACCTAATTAATATCAACTAAATTATAGATCTGAGGACCCAAGCATCTGTTATTTTTTTAATAGAAAAGATCATTCTCTAGCAAACTGGGTGTTCTTACTGTCGACAGGTTGATATTCTCAATCAAGTTGACTGGAATACTTGGCTCTACTCTCCTGGACTGCCCCCTGTAAAACCCAAGTCAGTTTTTACCTACTTTCCTTCTCATTCTTCTAAATTTCAGAATACTTTAAAATTGCTAGAAAGGCATGATGCCTTCCTTCAGCTATCAAGAGTTGGTTAGAAGAATAGAGACATGAGTGTTTAATTCTTCACTCTGTGGTCAAAAGAATAATTTCTATATCATAAGAATATAGATTACTTCAATTCACTGCACATTATTAGCATGTGCCTCCTTTTCACACAAGGATGGTAAGAGATCAGTAGGGTATATATGTATATATGTATGTGTGTATATGTATATGTATAGTAGGATATAGAGAGAGATCAGTAGGGTTATTGCTCTTTACTTCAAAGCCTTTACAACAGGAAAAAAAGTAATGTTTTGTTAACCATTTTGTTTTAAACCATTGTTATATAAGTTATCATTCCTGTTTCTAGCAAAGTAAGTCAAACTTCACTAGGTAAATTTTCTTATCTAAAGTTGTGCAGAAAAAAAAGTATTGTTTGAGGTTTGTTTGGCTTTGTGCCAAAACTGACAGTATATCAGATTTACTCCTGGTTCTGCACTCAGGAATTTCTCCTGGTGGGCTCAGGGGACTATATGTGGTGCTGTTCAATCCCTTGCAATGTCAATGCTCTACCCACTGTGTTATCACTCTGGCCCCTGCACAAAAAAATAAGTAGACTCAACTCTATGAGATCAGGAACCTGAGTCTGAACCTTAGGCAGGTAGGGATGTGATTACTGCCCATCCCAGCTGGGAACATGCTCTTCTTGCTACCTGGAGCACATTCTTTCTCCATCTCCCAGTTTCAGTTTGAAAACCATTGCCTCATGGAAGTATTCCTTTACCTCTCTGACCCATTTCTTGTTTCTTGGTCTGTGTGTTGCCTCTTCATATCAGTTGTCACAGATTTACATTTATTTGTGTGATCATTGAAATGTATATCTCCCTTCCTTGGAGCACTAGGAGAGTCAGGTTCCTGTTGGCTTTGTCTATTGTAGCTAATTACCTTAAGCACACACCCTATTTTAACATCCAGAGTATACACCCTGCTTCCCTAATCTTCTTACCCTATCTTTCCGAAATACAGAAGCACAAACCTTGTTTTAACCTCCTCTCTTAGCCTACCTAATTGGCTGATAAGAGTCCACACCCTACTCTCCTCTCATGTAAATATACAATAAATGGAGTTGCTCTCCTCAAGTAGCTGGAGGATGTTTCTTTGTGAGTACTCAGCTAGCCTGGAGTCCAATCTAATCAGTGACTTTGACATCTTGGGATCTGGCTTCACCAGCATCATTTGCAGTCTTTAACTCTGCATAGCAGTATGGCAGAGAGCTCTTGTTTTCCTTCTCTGGGCTTAGCCCTTACTCATTCATTTTATAACAGTGAGAAGAAAGTTTTAGGACACCAAGAAACAGACCAGCTGAAGGGTTTTGTTTTAAACCATTTCATTTGTTTGTTTCTTTTTTTGTTGTTGTTGTTTTATTTTGGGCCACACTCAATGAAGCTCTGGGGTTGTTTCTGGCTCTGCTCTCAGGAATCACTCAGGAGATGTTCAGGGAACTGTATGGAATGCCAGGGATGGAACCTGGGTTGGTAGTGTGCAGGCAAGCATCTTACCTACCCGTACCATCGCTTTAAGCCTTCTAGTCTTTTGTGTTGTTTTGTTTTGTGTGTGGGCCACACACTCAGATGTTTCTCTGGCTTTGTGCTCAGAAATTGCTCTTGGCTTGGGGATCATATGAGTCACCAGGACATCGAACCGCAGTCTGTTCTAGGCTAGCGTGGGCAAGACAGACACCTTACTGCTTGCGCCACCACTCCGCCCCTCTTCCAGTCTTTTTTTATGAAAGACTATAGACATGTCTAGTTAAAGGTGACTTACTGCCTGAGTAATGAGAAATGCTGGCTCCACAGGGTGTGAAGGGCAAGTGTTAACCTATAGTTCATACTGACAAAAGTTCCCAAATATTTGGGGTCTACTGCCTCCTTTTCAAAAAAAATTACTATTCAATGTGATTATCTTTCTTCTTTAAAGAAGCACATAAAAGTGCTCTTCTTTTTGCACCTGAGACCCCTGGATTACTCTAGAATTTTTGTTTTGTTTTGTTTTGTTTTGGGGGGGGGTTGGGGCCACACCGGGCGGAGCTCAGGGGTTACTCCTGGCTATCTGCTCAGAAATAGCTCCTGGCAGGCACGGGGGACCATATGGGATGCCGGGATTCGAACCAACCACCTTAGGTCCTGGGTCAGCTGCTTGCAAGGCAAATGCCGCTATGCTATCTCTCCAGCCCCTACTCCAGCACTTTCTAGGGAGGACTGTTATCCACCTTGAGAAAGATTGGCCTTCAGGACCTGTTTCCAGAAATAACTGCAGCTATTTTATTTATTTATTTTTTCTTCTAAATTTTTTTTTTTTTACTTAAAAACCTTGGTTACAAACATGATTGTGGTTGGGTTTCAGTCATATAAGATGACACCCCCCCCATCACCAGTGCAACATTTCCATTACCAATGATCCAAATATCCCTCCTCCCCTCCCCGCCCCTACCTGTACTAGAGTACAGGCTTTCCACTTCCCTCATATATTATCATTGTTAGGATAGTTCGCAATGTGGTTATTTCTCTAACTAAACTCATCACTCTTTGTGGTGAGATTCCTGAGGTCGGCTGTAATATCTAGCTCTCCTCTCTTTTGTCTCTGAAAATTGTTGAGAAATGTCTTTCATTTTTCTTAAAACCCATACATCAGAGGTCTCAAACTCAATTTACCTGGAGACCGCAGGAGGCAAAGTTGGGGTGATCCTTGAGTGCAAAGTCAGTAGTAAGCCTTGCACATTGGGGGGTATGACCCAAACAACTAAAATAAAACAAAACAAAACAAAAAGATCCCTCTAGGGCAGGGCCACAAAATGTACAGAGGACCTCAAACTGCCTGTGTGCCGCGAGTTTGAGACCTCTGCCATAGATGAGTGAGACCATTCTCCGTCTTTCTCTTTCTCTCTGACTTATTTCACTCAACTTAATAGATTCCATGAACATCCGTGTATAGGAAAATTTTATGACTTCATTTCTCATGATGGCTGCATAATATTCCATTGTGTATATGCACCACAGTTTCTTTAGCCATTCATCTGTTGAAGGGCATCTTGGTTGTTTCCAGAGTCTTGCTATGGTAAATAGTGCTGCAATAAATATAGGTGTAAGGAAGGGATTTTTGTATTGTATCTTTGTGTTCCTAGGGTATATTCCTAGGAGTGGTATAGCTGGATCATATGGGAGCTCAATTTCCAGTTGGAGGAATCTCCATATAGCTCTCCAGAAAGGTTGAACTTTCTTATCCACCAGCAGTGGATAAAGTTCCTGTTTCACCGCATCCCTGCCAACATTGCTTGTTCTCATTCTTTGTGATGTGTGCCAGTCTCTGTGGTGTGAGGTGCTACCTCATAGTTGTTTTGATTTGCATCTCCCTGATGGCCATTTGTATTTCCTTTTTGTCAAAGTGTCTGTCCATTTCTTCTTCCCATTTTTTGATGGGATTAGATGTTTTTTTCTTGTAGAGTTCTGTCAGTGCCCTGTATATTTTGGATATTACCCCCTTATCTGATGGGTATTGGGTGAATAGTTTCTCTCACTCAGTGTGTGGCTCTTGTATCCTGGGCACTATTTCCTTCAAGGTGCAGAAGCTTCTCAGCTTAATATATTCCCATCTGTTAATCTCTACTTTCACTTGTTTGGAGAGTACAGTTTCCTCCTTGAAGATGCCTTTAGTCTCAATGTCATGGAGTGTTATACCTCATGTTGTTCTATATACCTTATGATTTCAGGTCTGATATCAAGGTCTTTAATCCATTTGGATTTTACCTTCATACATGATGTTAGCTGGGGGTCTAAGTTCGCTTTTTTGCAAGTGGCTAGTCAGTTGTATCAACACCACTTGTTGAAGAGGCTTTCTTTGCTCCATTTAGGACTTCTTGCTCCTTTATCAAAGATTAGATGATTGTATGCCTGGGGTGCGTTCTCTGAGTACTCAAGTTTATTCCACTGATCTGAAGATCCGTCTTTATTTCAATACCATGCTGTTTTGATAACTATTGCTTTATAATACAGTTTAAAGGTAGGGAAAGTAATTCCTCCCATATTTCTTTTCCCAAGGATTACTTTAGCTATTCGAGGCTGTTTATTGTTCCAAATGAATTTCAAAAGTGCCTGATCCACTTCTTTGAAGAATGTCATGGGTATCTTTAGAGGGATTGCATTAAATCTGTATAATGCTTTGGGTAGTATTGCCATTTTAATTATGTTAATCCTGCAAATCCATGAGCAGCCTATGTGTTTTAATTTCTGTGGGACACAAACTCTTGAAGTAGATGCCATCATGTGAAATCCTAGGTTGAGTTTTCCACAGTCTCCAGCGAGGGAAAGAGGTTCCCATGACCCCAATCCGGGGTAGGACAGGAGATGTGAATCCAGTAGCAATTCCAATGCAGGAAATAAATAACATGCCAGGAACTCACATTGCAAGCTGAACACCCACAATCTAGCCGCTTTACCACATGGAATGGTGAGCCAAGATAGCTGCTTCACCTCCTGGCTTTCCAGGCAGTCTTTATTGGGGGAAACAAAGCCTACCCCCAAGAGCAGGGACTAGGCCAAGTTAAAAACTGCCTAGTGCCAGCATCATGGTAGCCTCTAATCCAAATATTTCATAGCAAGTATTATGATATTTAACTGATACTGTATGATAAATAAAAGGAGGGAGAGTCTTACAAGAATTCAGTGCATCTTGGCATGTTCTTGCAAAAAGATCTTACAGACAAAAAGGTTTTAAAATGTTTTCTAAACTGAATTTTCTTAACTAAATTTATTTTTATAAAATTCTAATATTTAACTTGTTTTCCTATTTGCAGTTATGATATGACTCTGACAAATGCTTGCATTGCTTTAAGTCAAAGATGGATTACTGTAAGTAAAACTATATGATTTCCAACTGTTTTAGAAATGCATTAACATACCTGTATTTGTGAAGGCAGTGAAGTCAAGATGGGAGGTACTTTACTGATAAGCTTACGTATTTGGAAAAAAAGAAGTAAAACAATCAAAATTTGAAGATGATGGATCTGACAGAACGACTGGAAAAGGCACTTTAAGTTAAAAAAGCAAAGAGTAAACAAAATACCTTTGAGATTTTTGTTGTTGTAACAAAATTTTACATACTAACTTTTTAAATCTAATCTCAAGGTATTTTACTTTAGTCTGTATAACTTGAATGGTATAAAGGATGTCAAAGTTTACTCTTACTATTAAATGCTCTAAATTTTCTTCTATATGAATTTCAGAAACCATATTAGCTCTTTATAATAACTCAGTCTAGAATTATTAAATAGCCAAAGCTTAATTTTTGTTTCATTATAGTCCTAGACATCTTCATAGTTTCAGGAATCTGGTAACCTTTTGCATCATTTTCTTAATTATTACCATATGTCAGATAAAACTATAAACATTAATTAATATGTGAATTGAAATAACTGGGTACATTTATTTTAGGCCAAAGAAGATGATCTCAGTTCATTCAGTGCAGCAGACCTGAAAGATCTCTCTTCTCATCAGTTGAATGAATTTTTAGCACAGTTGCTCCAGAAAGTAAGTAAGCATTAGAAATTAAAGAACAGATGGGAGACCCATTAATTTGGAAACTAATGGGGAAAACTTTTTAAGTAAAATAATTTTATTGGAAATAAAATTTATTTAGCAAAATGTGAGGCCAAAGAGTAAGACACGTGTTCAAGGGAGAACAAGCTAGGAAAATAATTTTTTTCTTTTTTCTTCACCCCCAGAAAAGCAATTTTTATAGTTTATTTATTTAAAGACATTCACTGAATGGCTATCATGTTTAATATTGTAGTAAAGATAAAAATAAGTAAGAAAGGGCCCAGAGAGATAGCACAGCGGCGTTTGCCTTGCAAGCAGCCGATCCAGGACCAAAAGTGGTTGGTTCGAATCCCTGTGTCCCATATGGTCCCCCGTGCCTGCCAGGAGCTATTTCTGAGCAGATAGCCAGGAGTAACCCCTGAGCACCGCCCGGTGTGGCCCAAAAACCAAAAAAAAAAAAAGTAAGAAAGAAATAAACTATGTGGGTCTGAGAATGTGTCTTAGTTGGTAGAGCACATGCACTCACTATATGAGGCTGCGAGTTCAGTCCCCAGACTCTCTGTCTCTGTCTCTGTCTCTCTCTCTCACTCTCTCTCTCTCTCTCTCTCTCTCTCTCTCTCTCTCTCTCTCTCTCTCTCTCACACACACACACACACACACACACACACATACACACACACACACCTTATAAACTCATAGGAATAAAAAGTTTATAGTCTAAGTTTTGCACACACAGAATTTATCAATGAAAAGAGGCAATATTTTAGGGGTAATTTGAGAAAATTTGGAGGACTTCCAACTGACATGATCAGTAATAATTGGGTATATTTATTTTAGGCAAAGAAGATGATTTCAGTTCAATAATTGGGTATATTTATTTTAGGCAAAGAAGATGATTTCAAGTTCATTCAGTGTAGCAGACCTGAGAGATCTCTTTTTTTTTGTTTTGTTTTGTTTTGTTTTGTTTTGTTTTGTTTTGTTTTGTTTTTGGGCCACACCCGGCAGTGCTCAGGGGTTACTCCTGGCTGTCTGCTCAGAAATAGCTCCTGGCAGGCACGGGGGACCATATGGGACACCGGGATTCGAACCAATCACTTTTGATCCTGGATCGGCTGCTTGCAAGGCAAATGCCGCTGTGCTATCTCTCCGGGCCCGAGAGATCTCTTTTTATAAAGGATTTTTCAAGGAGAGAGGGATATGAGTTGAGCAATGCCAACAGGGAAGTAGAACTTCAGTTTGAGGGGCAAAGGTGATGGAGTGTGGGAGGCCAAGCACCCAGGTACAAATCAAGATACTGGGTGAGACAATATCAGACAGACTGGGAAGATCAGAAGTGATGAGGCTTGAATGCTAAGCCCAAAGCCTCAGATTTTATCTGGATCAGTAGGAAAGGATTTAGTTCTTGGGTGTGGGGAGAGCTCCCAAGTGCTGCTCAAGAGTTCCAGAAACCCCAGCAGTGATTATTTGTTGAGGATTTGGTGCTGGTTGGTACCTGGGATTCCCCAGTGGTGCTGGGGGCCCTCAGTGCTAAGAGAGCCTCCAGCACTGTAACAAGGCACAGGAGACTGTATAGTGCCTGGAATTTAATCCAAGATTTGGACACATCCATCAGGCATTAGTGGTTCAGTGGTTGAATTCTCGCCTGCCAAGATTGGGCACATGCTAGATAAGAGCCCTGATTGCTTTACTATCATGACTCAGATTTAGCATCTTTAAAAAGCAAATGAATCATTTAATGAAGTGGTGGCTTATGGCAGGAGCTAGTGATGATGCGCAGACTGGACTGACATGAGCACACATAAAGAAGGGAATTGGTCCACTTGCAGATATACAGGACATGAAAGAAAAGGCTATGGGAATGGAATGACATAAGAATCACAGGAGGAGAGCACAGGTTAGGGGGCTTTATAACTCAGTTTGGAGGTGAACAGGGAAGAGCCCAGGCAGATTTGAAGATTCCCCTCTTAGATAATGAAAAAAACAAAACAAAACATGAAGTCGAAAGGAGTTGCTGCTTCTTGAGGGATCACAAATGCCTGGGTCTATTCTATTACATTAAAGGGTGAAACTTAAGTTTAAGGCTATTGAGAAGACTGAGCAGTTTTCTATGGAATCAATGAGAAAGAGAAAAGATTTGAAGACAATAGGAGTCAATAGACCATAGTTTTTCAGTGCTTAATGCTTAAAGTCTTCACCTTTGGAGGAATCTGCAGCTGCCATGTGACCTTGAGCCAGAAAGGGTGCCACTAAGGTGGAATGGCTCAGGAACTGGCATGCCAGAAGTTGAAGGTGGGCAGAAAGGAGCCTATCAAACTGGATTTGGAGTTTTGCTGAGATGAAACAGGTTAGGAACCATTTAATTATCAACAAATGCAAGACTGTTCTTGAGCATAGAGTGAATTTTGGAGGGTGAGGTTGATAGAGGAGAGACTTTATATCTTACAAGTGGCTCTAAACTCTGCTGCAAGCACATCTCTGATCCCCTACTTCTCTAAACTGGCCTCTCATTTCTTTGCTTCGCCGAAACTTGTTCTCCCTTTTAGTTTGGGTTGAAATGGGCACAGAGGGATATGAATTCCCTCTTAAATTGTACGTAGTAGTTTGTGTGTAGATGGTAGAAAAATATATTTTCCCCTCTGAGGAATGGCTCTGTTTTATTCATTAGACTCTCAAAGAGGTCCATAATATGAGCTTAAAAATGTCAGTTTTGTAGGGCTATACAGCATTGAAAAGAATTTCAGAGGAAATATCTAGGAGGCATCAATATTGAACATATTCAGAAACTGTGATTTTACTTAGGAGAACTGAATAATTAAAAGCAAATAAGGTATAAGGAAGAACTCGAAAGTCTCTCAATGTCTGAGGACCCTAATTTTCATTTACTTTTCCAGATACCTCACACATTAAATTGTCTCTTTTCTCCTAGAAGAATAAATGTGCACAGTTATTTTACTATGCATTTGTATCTTTCCTTTTTAAAATATAATTTTTTTTTTCAAAATATTTAGGTTTTTAATCTAGCTAAGAATTGCTCGCCAGCTCCTTTCTTCCAAGAAATCCTGTTGAAATGATACATTTGACTTCTTTATTTTGCTCTTAGGCACCTCTTCCCTTGGGGCACATAAAGCGAATGCAAGAGGTGTATAACTTCAATGCCATTAACAATTCTGAAATACGATTCAGGTACATCATTTTAACTTGTCTCTGTGGAAGAAAGTGGAAAATTAGCTTAAATGGTGGGGAAAGGGAAAGGGAAAATATTTCATGAGTCTTGAGAAATCCTTGTCATATATGTTAAAAGCTCTAGAAGTAATCAGTAAAACTTCAGGAATAGTTACATTATCTGTAAAATGAAAGTATTACTCTTTTGTCAGAATGTTCTAAGTTTCTCTTGTCTACAGAGCAAAATTTAAAAGGTTTAATGGTAAATAGATATTCTTCTACAACTAGCCAAACTGACTCTGAAATGGTAATACTTAAAAAACTTGTATTCTATTATGAATTAGCCTTTAAAATTCAAAGTGTAGTGTGAAACTTAAAACAAAGTTCAATTCTTTTAGCAGTTTCATTTATACCATGTGACGCCTCCACAATCAAGCTTTTAAATAAAAGCTCTTTTTAAGAGCAAACTTCTCTTCCTTCTCTTTTTCAGCTGTTAAATTTTATATAAGGATTTGGGATCTTTCAAAATAAAGACACCACTCAAAGTGGCATATGATCTAACTATTAAAGAAACTATTCATCACTGTATATGAAATATACCTGCCATATCATTTTTCTGCCTCTACATTTTCTACCCCATGCCTCTTCAAACCCCTCCTTTCAGATGGTTACGGCTTTGCATTCAATCAAAATGGGAGGAAGCAATTCCATTGGCTCTAAAAATGGCAACTGAGCAAGGAAGAATGAAATTTACACGACCCTTATTCAAGTAAGACCAAAATCTGACTGTGCTTTGAATTTACGGAAGGAGAAGGGACAACCAGTCTTTAAGAAATGAGGGCCAGAGGGCATATTTTATTTGCCTTGGAAACAGCTAGTCTACGTTCTATTTCTGGTACCCCCTATGCTTTTCTGAACATCACCAGGAGGGATCCTTGAACACAGTACTGGAAGTAAGACTTGAGCAAAGCCAAGTAAAATGTGACCCAAAAATAAACCAAAAAAAGCTTTTGTTGCTGAAAAAAATTTTTTTTTGTTTTTGGGTCACACCTGGCAGCCCTCAGGGGTTATTCCTGGCTCTATGCTCAGAAATTGCTCCTGGCAGGCTCAGGTACCATATGGGATGCCAGGATTTGAACCACTGTCCTTCTGCATGCAAGGCAAATGCCCTACCTCCATGTTATCTCTCCAGCCTTTGTTGCTGAAATATTTTTAAGAATACAGCTAAAACTAATATTTTAAAAGTTGTTAATTGGAGAAGTCTTTGGGATTGTGAATGAATAAATTCTAACTATTTGAAAATTTGACATGGTTTTATTAGTTTTTAGAGAAGTATTATGTAGAAATTATCTACAAGGAATCAAATAGCGTTAAACATGGGTGAAATGAAAATAAATCAAAGACAAGCTTATTTATTTATTTATTTTGATTTGGAGACTACATCCAGCAGTGCTTAGGGGTACTCTAGGCTTTGAGCTGTATCATTTCTGGCAAGGCATGGGGACTATATGGGATGCCTGGGATCGATTCTGAGTCTGCCATGTGCAAGGCAAGCACCCTGCCAGCTGTTCTATTTCTCTAGCCCCAACCTTTTCACAGATAGATGTGTCAAGGCAAGTAGATATTGGTGAGAAGGCATAGATGGAAAAAAGAATTGGAAGTTAAATGCAAGGAAAAGAAAGCAGATAGCTTTAGATCTCTGTGATTTAAATGTTATAATTAGGTAGAAAGTATAGGTTGCTTAACATTTAATAAAGAATGCTGCCAAAACTAGGGGTAGAGGGGTTAGTTGTAGTCTGGATACAGTGTCTTAATGAAAGTATTTTGACTATGGATTTGGTGGAGTTCTGAAAATAAAAAGAGAGAGAATTATATTTGTATATCCACAGTTAATCGGCTTTTTATTTACTTTACAAGGATAATGAAATTTGCCAAATAACAAAACATCTCTTTCTCCTCTCCTCTCTCTTCTCTCTCTTTCTCTCTTTCCCTCTCTCTTTTTTTTCTCTTTTTCTCCCCCCTCACCCCACCCAGGGACCTTGCTGCCTTTGACAAATCGCATGACGAGGCTGTGTCTGCCTACCAAAAGCACAAAGCAAGTATGCACCCGGTGACTGCCATGCTAGTGGGCAAGGACTTGAAAGTGGATTAAGATCCTGCCCATTGCTGATTTCACACTTCGTTTTTTTAAAAATTGAATCAAGGAAATATGAACCTCAAGCTTTTGATTGTTTTATGAGTGATTTTCATAAATAAAGCTGAGCTACCAATCTTCCTGCCCAGTGGTGTTTCCTTTGGAAAATGATTTTTTTTAATATTCACCTTTTGATTTACAAGAGCCCTTTTTTAAAAAATAAATTCTTATTTGTTTTCTTTTATAACACAAAGTAATGTCAACATGTTGTTTCCTAATAGATGCAACTTGGGTTTCAATCTGCCTCCTACCTATAATTTTCAACTGGATTCAAGTTGTGCTTTTTCTGTAGCCTTAAATATGAACTGGCAGTTGGTTTTTCTCACCACCCACTGATGAATTGATCACACATGTATTAGTTGCTTCCATACAGGATCTTAGGGTTAGTCCCTCTTTCCTCTCTGTTAGGGTCACAGGACCACCTGCATACCACTACTTCCCAGGAGTCCCCAGTGAAGCTTGATAGTCAACTCTATATGCCTCATTCCTTAGTGGTGAGCCAACATTTTCCCCATATAGAACCTATGGCATGCAGAAAAACCTACTGAATACAACACAAACTTGGTTTAAGGAAGAGGACCAAGCACCCCTCCCCCCGCTTCACACACACACATACACACATACACACACACACACACACACACACACACACACACACACACACACACAAACGATGGCAAAGCATACAGGTGGGAACCACAGTTGGATTGGTTATAATGTTGCCAGTGACATTACACAATTGGCTGAAAGTCAGAAAAAGGGCCTGTTAATCTCAGGAGAGAGGACACAGGGAGCTAGTTCAAGAGAGGTGGGTTGCATGCCTTTATATTTGAGGCCTCAGTTTCTATCCCTGGGCCTGTATGGCTCAAGAGCACTGTCCTATATAGTCCTATTGGCCCCAGCACTACCAGGCTGAGTAGCACCATGGTTGCCAATAACACTCAGAGCTGTAACACCAAGCACTGTATTCCCAGGATGGATCGTTCAGGACTACGAGGGAACTAGTATTCAAGCTTCAGGGCTGTGGTACCAGTGGCTCTATTTATATTAGCTTTGTTTCTGCCTCTCTGTTACTAGTAGCTATTGTTAGTTACAGTACATTGTCAAGCAATTTTGTGTAAAAAGTTCTCACTGGAGAAGGAAAGAAACTGAGTGAGGTGAGAGTAAGACAAATTAAAGGGTTGGGGATGGGGGCAAGGGATCTCAGATGTATTGGTGGTTAAAGGACAGAATTAAATATCCAAGCCAGAGTCAACAACAATGAAATCTTTAATAACCAAAATAACAGGCCAGTTGGGGCAGAGAGTGGGAGGTGGTGGTAGCATGGGATGCACTTTGAGATCATTGGTGGAGGGAGGCTGACCCTGGTGGTGGGATTGGTACTGAAGCATAACTTTGTAAATCTCAATGATTTAAATAAAAAAAGAAGTTCTCATTGGAGTGGACAATTGCAGCCAGACTGCCTCAATTTCAACTTCCCAGGGTGAAACATTTGGGTCAACTTTAGCCAAATAAATTGACATCTAAGAGAAATGATGTCTAGACTAGATGTCTCAAGCAGGGTTGTTCCAAGGGAGTTGCAGATGAAAATGCATTAATAGGACTAGGGGGCCAACCAATAGGACAAGGGTGTGGGGAAGAGGGGCAATGGGAGAAAGAGAACAGGAAGAGGACCTTAGTAAGAAAAAGCTTGAGAAACAGACCATTGTCTTAGAGTTCAATGTGAATGACAGTAAGTTATCAGAAGAAATAAAAATGGGATAAATAAAATAAAAACGAGAGCCATACTACAACAGATAGGGTGTATGCCTTGCACACTGCCAATCTAGGTTTTTCACTCGCATCCCAAATGGTCCCTCGAGCATGTCAGGAGCCAGAGAATAAAGCCAGGAGTAAGCCCAGAGCACCAACAGGTATGGCATCAAAATATGTCTTAAATGTAAATACCCAAAGGTGGGGGAGATAAGGAAGAGCAGATTCTGCTCCTGAAACTTCCTGTCCTCACCCTGGATTCTCCTGGATTCTGCTTACACTGCATATGGTAGTCATTCTTGGGTGGCATTCTTGTTATTCATGCTGGGAATAACCTAAATAACCTTTCCAGAGAACAGGTTACTTCAGTATTGTTAATTGGTAGTGATTAAGATGTTAGCCAGCTCAAGGACTCAGACAATGCATTGCAAGGTTTGTCTGGCCCTGGAAATGTATCCCCACCTTCCCTAAGCCCTAACTTCTTAAACTGTGGATCATGCCCCCAATATGGGGATACCCAAGTGTTGTTTTGTTTTTGTTTGTTTGGTTTTTTGTAGCAGAAAAAAGTCTCCCAACTTGGAGTGACCTTCAAAACCAGCTGACATGAATTCAAAGTGTTTCTGGCAGCTCTGACCTGTGTTCCTTTTCTCCAGCAAAACAGCATCACAGGGGTGAAATTTTAAGAAGTGGGCGCAAAACTAAGCTAGTTAGAGATAATGAAAATAATTGGTATGCCCGATGCTTGAATGGTGTGACGAAGGGCGCCACGAAGAAGGTAGGGGTCGCTAGAGACAAATATCAGATAGAGTCCTGAGACCAGCTCAGGTGCTGCTTTGTTCCTTCAAGCTAAGTGTCTTGTGCCAGGCCATATAACACAGATAAATAATTTATGTATAGTGCAAAAGAAAGGGCATGCTAAAGCTACCCAGGGAGGGGGTATTTAACTCAGCCAAATGGTTTCCTGGAAAAGACAGTCTTAAGGAATAAGAACATCTAGCTATAAAACACAAAAACAAGGAAAACAAAAACAAAAACTTGAATAGACACTTCTCCAAAGAAGACATACAGATGGATCACAGATATGTGAAATAAATAAATTGGCTGAAAATAAAAACCAAAATGAAATAGCTACACCTGTGAGAATTGTCTATTAGGATTGGAAATATCAAATGATGGCAAGTGTGTGGAGATTAAAAAAAACACACACAGACCTCCAAACCATGATAGGAGTTCAAACAGGTCCAACCTCTAGGGAAAATGGTCTGAAGTTTAATTTTTTTTTTAAAGGAAATGCCATATGACCCAACAACTCCAGTTTAAGGCATTTACCTAAAAGGATACAGAAAAATTTATGCAAAAAGATGTTTTCATTCCTATGCTCATCTAAAATATGGAAACAACCTAACCTACACCAAACAACCTAACACCATTGACAATGACTGGTTAAAGATGTGGCGTAAATAGACTTGAAGTAATTTTGCCCCTAAAAAAAGAAAGATAAAGTTGGGACCCAATGGGTAGAACCTGAGGTGATAATGCCAAGTGAAACAGGTAAAGATGGTTACTAAGGTTATAATTACTAGATGGTTTCAGGTGTGGAATTTGAATAACCAAGGCAAAAAAAAAAAACCTTGAAAAACATACAAAACTCTTAGAGGGACTAAAGAAATAGTACAGCAGGTAGAACACTTGCCTTGCAGGTGGCTGACCCTAGGGTAATCTTCAGCACCACATATGGTGTCCTGAGCCTCCCAGAAGTGATCCCTGAGTACAGAGCTAGGAGCAAACCCTGAGCATGGCTGGTGTACTCAAAAAAAAAAAAAAAAAAAACCTGAAAAATAAAACCAAAAACTCTAACTTAGGAAATTGGTGAAGACTTTAATGGTGGTCAGACAGAAAGGATAAGAGATGTCAGAGGAATGAGTAGAGAGATAACAGTGAGTGAAATAAAACTAGAACTTGAGTGGTTGATGACTTAAGTCATATGCATAGGAGGTGAAGCTTTGTGTTTGAAATTCTTCAATATTGTAATCCCATGGTAAATCATGAAAGATAAAAAAAAAATCTAGCCATGCAAAAGAAATGGGTTCCAATGAAAATACTTCTAGCTTCTTTGAGTCATGAATTTAGAAAAAGCAAGTATATGGTCTATCTTTGTCCACATTGTCAGGGCCTACCTAAGCTTGGAATCCTCAAATGACTGGGGCCATAGAAACCTCCAACACATAGAGAATTAAAAATGCTTGGGCAGAAAGTTCTGGTGCCTTATGTTTGAACATCTTAGTTTTCTCAGAGATGGAGGAAAGTTAGGGAGGTTAACACCAAGCAGAGTTTGAGTTTGGAGAATTAGGTCAAGACACGTAGAACAAAGAATCTTATACTTGGTCACAGTTCAAGGTGATGATCCAGGGTGGGTTTCACTGAGGATGTAGCATAGGTTCAAAGTTCTACGGGAATTCCAAAATGCTGGAGAAAACGTGGCCCAAGTGAGCTATTAGGGCTTCCTAGGAAAGTGAACTGGAGAGTATAGGGAGTAAGGTATCTGGCTTGCAAGTGACAACCCTGTTCTAGTCCCTAAGTACTGCAGATGATCCCCGAGCACCACCAGCAGTGGCCAGAACCAATCCCTGAGCACCCACCATAAAGGTCCTTCAATTCCAACAATCCCAAACAAAAAAAAAGCCTACCTAGTAAAGTGTGTGAAGAATGGCCATGAAAGGGAAGGAAAGAAAGGACTGAACGCAGCTCCTAGGATTGATGTGAGTGAAGTCTGGGGGAGCTAGAAAGCTAGAAGGTTGAGGCCAGAGGGCAGAGTTTTGAAATAAAAGGTTTTTTATTGTGTTTCAAACCCAAGCAATTCGCATTCCAGGTCTAGAAGCCGGTGTGGGAAGCTCAAGTTTTCAAAGTCTAAGAAAAGCCAGTCCTGGTCAGCTTCCCAGAAGTCTTCTGAGAAAGACACTGGGTGTGAGTATCTGCAGCTCCATTCCAAACAGACTTTTCAGGATTTTCTTTTTGCAATAGTCAAATCTCTAGAGATGGCTTAATTAAAGGAGTACATAAGGTACAGCAGGTAGGGCATTTGCTTTGCCCCCGGTTCTATCCTCCTTATTTCTTTTTTTTTTTTGGGGGGGGGGGCACACCCATTTAATGCTCAGGGGTTACTCCTGGCTAAGTGCTCAGAAATCGCCCCTGGCTTGGGGGGACCATATGGGATGCTAGGGGATCGAACCATGGTCCGTTCCTTGGCTAGCACTTGCAAGGCAGACACCTTACCTCTAGCACCACCTTGCCAGCCCCTATCCTCCTTATTTCTGATAAGAACGGATACTACACTAAGATCTTAGCCAAAAGGCCGAGAAGCAATTATCCTCCTTATTTCTTATGGTTCCTTATGTCTCCCTAGCCTGCCAGGATGATTTCTGAATGCAGAGTCAGGAGTAAATCCTGAATGCCTGCAAAAGTGACTCAAAAGACAAACAAACAAAAACAAAACACATTTCTTTGATTCCCTTTTCATGCTCCAAATTCCTTTAGAGAAGAGGTGATAAAGGTGGCTATGAGAAAGTAGTCTGTGTCGAAGAAACGTGACTAGAGCTGCGCTATTCATGTACCAAGATAGGAGAACACTGAGAAAGCAACAGAATAAAGGTTTCTGAAATCCAAAGACTGGCAACCTTGATCCCATGAAGTACTGTGTCTCATGTACCTCTTAATATTTCCACTTCATCCTCGCCAAGGGAGTCATTATCTCCTTTAATTGATGGAGAAATCAAGATCCAGAGAAGCAAACAACCTGTCCAGAGATCACACAGCTCCTGAAAAGCAAGGCTGTCTTGGACAGACTGAGCCAGGACCCTCCTAATCTCTGGGACTTATGGGTCCAACCGGACCCCTTGGCTGGCAGTGTGATCTCTGGCCTTGGCAGGCTCCCTCTGCAAAGGACCGGGTCCAGGCTTGCTCAACTCCTGTTTGTGTGTTAAGCAAATGAGTGAAGATTGCCACACTGGCTGGTGTCACACTTGGCTGGCAGGGAGCTTTTCACAGTTGGGTAATTCCAGATAAAGGCAGGAACATAGTGTTTATAAGAAGCTGCTGTGGATGGAGGCAAACCCAGCCAGAAATCAGAGGAGGGGGAGCTATCAGGGACCCAGAGGAGGTGAGGGCCAGGCGGTGAGCCCTTGGGACCCCAGGGCCAGGACAGGTGGGTTTGGCTGCCGCAGCCCTGCATTGCGCAGAGACCTGGAGAATTCAGACTCACCGCAGACCCCCTACCCTCTCATCCCAGGGCTCAGCCATAGATTCCCAACGGGACACGGCAGGGGCCCTAGATAAATATTTGCGCAAGGCTCAATGAATAAGGCGAGGCCAGGGGCGTATTCTGAGGGCCATCCCACCCACCCAGCCAACCACACCTAGTCTTGCTCCCGCATATAACTGGGAGTTCCTGGAGCCCCGCATAAACGCTGCAGGCAGAGGGGAGGCCATGCCCCGATTCACGGTCCACGTACGCGGAGAATGGCTGGCGGTGCCATGCGGGGACCCGCAGCTGCCCGTGGGCTGGCTGGGCCGCGAGGCCATTCGGCGCTATGTCAAGAACAAGCCGGACAACGGGGGCTTCGCCTCGGTGGACGATGTGGGCTTCCTGGTGCGCCGCTGCAAGGGGCTGGGCCTGCTGGACAACGAGGACCCTCTCGAGGTGGCTCTGGAGGACAATGAATTTGTGGAAGTGGGTGAGTGGCCAGTGGGGAGCCTCATTAAAGGATGTGGGATAGACCTGGCCTGGTGGAGGCCACTCATCCTGGAGAGATGGGGCTTGTGATGTGAGCCCCGTCCGGGAAATGAGATGTCTAGGGCCTGCCAGGACCTGAGCCACTGGGATTAGGGACACAGTGGGTTAAGTGCTTGCCTTGCATGCAGCTGATCCGGTTCGATCCCCAAAATCCTATGTGGCAACTTGAGTCCACCAGTAGTGATCCCAGTGCCAACCCAGGAGGAACTCTGTGGTTCAAATTCCCACACACCTCCTCCCCCCCCCCCCAAAAAAAAAAAAAAAAAAGAAAGAAAGGGTGGAGACCCTGTCCTTCATTCCGCACCCTGTCTCAGGGGCTCATGAGCAAAAGCCTGCTTTCACTCTGCTTAACTCTAGCCCTGTCCACCTTTGCACCAGGCCACAGGCACGAATGAAGGAGAACTGTTTATCAGGCCTCTAGGGAGGAGCAAAGAGAATTTGACTCAGGACTGTGGGTCTCAAGCCCCTTGCAGCTCCCAAACCATTCTTAGGTTTTACCTTTCTAAAGAGCGTAGGTGGCTTGGAATTCAGTTTTGAGATAAAGCTCATGGTTAGATCCAAAACTTTCATTTAGACCCTGTGTTCACCTCCATCCCTGCCCTACCACTTGTACTCCTATGTCATTTGTTCTTCTGCGTTCTAAAGAGCAAAGAAGAACACTTGCAAATTTCTGGAGTTACATTTTTTAAGAGACCATGGGGTTGGGATCTCTAAACCATGGTGCTCAGGGGCTACTCCCAGTTCAGTTCTATGGCTGCGTCAAGTCATGCTGGTAGCGCTCAGAGAACTAAGACCTGCAGGAATGGAACCTGGGCCTCCTGCATGCAAAGCATTGGTAAAGCCTATTGAGGGACCTCCAAGGCCTATCAGACACCTGTTCTGCAGGACACAAGGGCAGCGAGTCCCAGATAGGACCTGTCTTACCTTCTCATTTCAGTGATAGAAGGGGATGCCATGTCTCCCGACTTCATTCCATCGCAGCCTGAAGGGGTTTACCTGTATCCTTTCCTCTGGGTTTCTGCTTCATCTCCTCACAGTGCTGGGGTATGGGCTCTTGCACACTCATTGTTTTTTAGCATTTTCCTATACCTGGTCTCAGATACAGCAAATACAAGGAGCCAGAAAAGGTAAGCTGGGATTCTCCCTATTTTGGTAAGAAAACAAAGTGGCCTCCTTGAAGGGAACAAGAAGCGAAATTCCAGGGCAGAAACTGACCTTTGTGACTGGCTCTGTCCTCCGTGTGGTAGGAAAAGGCTCCTACTTAGTGAAGGGAGAGTAAAGCCCATTTCCTGCATGCACAGCACACACAGTAGTCCTTTGAGTTATCTTACCAGTCCGTGGAGGGGTAGAGAGAGGAGGATTGGGTTTTGTTTTTGGCAGGGGGGGGGGGGCACACGGGAGGTTCTTGGGCCATGAGTAGGTCTAGGGATTCAGATCAAGGTCTTGATCACATTTGGATGACAGGCAACTGCTTTAACCTTTGTACTAGCACTGCAGCCCATTAAAGAAGCTTTCTCACTGCTCAGAGCAGCGTTAAAAATCTCTGAAGTGTCAAGCCTTTGCTTTGCTTAAGGCTTCCATCCCCTGCTCAGAGCACCCAGCTGTTCCTACCCTCTGAGACTCTCTTGTTTGCAGTTCCTTGAATTGGATGGCGATAGTCTGACCACTGAGGACCTGGTCAACTTGGGGAAAGGCCGCTATAAAATCAAGGTCTGGTATGGTCCAGGGAGGAAGACCACTGAACTCTAGGGACTGCAATGTCCTTAAGGTGCTCTGCTTAGGAATTTCCCCCTCCCATTTTCCTAGCTCACTGCAACTGCTGAAAAGAAAGTGCAGAAATCCCGGGAAGTCATAGATAGCATCGTGAAAGAGAAAACAGGTATGTTTTTGTCTTATATTCTTTTTCTTTTTTTCTTACAAACTTAAAAAAAATATGGCCCAGGGGCCAGAGTGATAGTATCGCAAGTAGGAGTTGCACACAACTGACCTGAGTTTATTCCCCAGCATCATGTATGGTACCCAAGCATTGCCAGGTGTGATTTCTGAGTGCAGAACCAGGAGTAACCTCTGTGCACTGCCAGATGTGACCCAAAAACAAACAAAAATGTCCCATCTTTCTTTAATTATCTAACATCAACTGTTTGGGGTTTTGTTTTTGTTTTTATTCTAGTTGTTTACGGCATTACGACAGGCTTTGGGAAGTTTGCCAGAACAGTGATTCCTGTCAGCAAGCTAGAGTAAGTTTGGTTCTGGCCATCTCTGCCACTCACACACTCCCATCTGCTCACCATGTCTTTTTGATTCTTCCCAGAGAGCATGGAGGTGAGATGCTGGCTACCGTATCTGTCCTTGAATCATGAGGGGAAACTCGGAATTGTGATTTCTGCTTCTCTTGCCCTCTGCCTCTACCTGTCCCTCTCTGCCCTCCTTAAGGATGATTCCTTTATCCTTCCCTCAATTTCCCCAGCCAAGGGGACCTTTTCTGTTTGAGGTATCTAAGATAGTTTTCTTTCTCTTCCAGGGAGCTCCAAGTCAATTTAGTTCGTTCCCATTCTTCAGGTAAATCTTTCATGCAGCTTCTCCAAGTTTTGTGAGTAATCTAGTGAAGCAGCGTGTACCAGCTTGTGCATCTCAGGGACAAGGTGCTAGTTCTGCAGGGCACAAGGGCGGCAGAACACACTGGAGAGGAACCACTTATCAGCAGAAGCTCAGAAAAAGGAAGAGCTGCAGAGGGAGGGATGGGTTTGGGTTGAGAGCATGTCTGCTTCGTAATGCTCAGAGACTAGTGCATTTGAGAACATAATTAAGGCTAAAGGGGTTAGAGTAATAGTCTGTTTGGCATTGCATGTGTTTGACTTGGATTTGATCCCTGGCATTTTATATGGTGCCCCGAGGACCACCAGGAGTAAATCCTGAGTACAGCGCCAGGAGTAAGCCCTGAGCATCACTGGGTGTGGCCCAAAAATTAAAAAGAAAAATCAAGGCTGGTGCTCAGGGAATGAGTTGATCAGACAAAGTGGGATGGGAAGCATCAAGATACCCCTAGGATGGCCCTGAGGAGTGTGCAAAAGTGTTGGGCCCCCTGAAGGGCATCTGAAAAGGCAAAACTGGGGGACTCACCTTTATCTGGAGATGGGATGTTCCAAGTCAAAACTTGGGAGAACAGCTCAACTCTCCAGGAGTAGATACCTCAACAGGAGGTATCAAAGGGCAATTGAAAAAGACTGGACAGAAGGAAAAAGAAGATTTGAGAGATGGAGATTCCAAAATGAGGATCTGGTGAGACACGGAAGCAAAACATTGACACAGAAATTAATCCACACAGTGAAAAGGTACAAGAACAAGAACAAGGTCAGAAAATTCAACACTCAAGCCAGGAATCCCACCCCACAAGCCTTCTGCTCCTATGAAGAAAAGCAGTTTAGTGGAGGAAGCCTTTCTCAGACCCCTGCTTTTATTAAAAACAACCAGGTCACATCCTAGGGTTAGAGAGGAATACCAAGTAGGGAATAATCCAATAATCCCATCACCAGATCACACCCTAGGGTGGAGTGCAAATATTAATTAGGGTAGGACCAGTAATCCAACAGAGGTGAACAGGAAGTGGGATTCAATTTGTTTTTCTTAGAGAAAAAGCTCAATTGTATTTTGTAGGTGTTGGGAAACCACTCATCCCTGAGAGATGTCGGATGCTGTTGGCTTTAAGGATCAATGTCTTAGCCAAAGGCTACAGTGGCATTTCCCTGGAGACCCTCAAACAAGTGATTGAAGCGTTTAATGGTAAGCACAGGCTCCATAGACTGACCATCTTCTCTTGAGGCTGGGCATGTCCCACAGGCCAATTTAATTGACAGGATGGTGTGGAATTGGCCAAGACAAAGAAATGTAGAATAATGGAGATGAACGAGAAATAGGTTGGTAAGATGAGGAAAGAGAAGAGTGTGAGCAGACATCCTTACTCCTGTGCTCTTGAACCCAGCATTTCTCAACTAAAGACCAGATGGCCCTCTGTGGATTTCTATGACATACTGAGGGATCAGGTGAAATGGCATAAATGGAGGCATTATAAGACATTAGGGCGGCCAACTAGTAGGACAGGGTGGTGGGAAGACAGGAAGGAAACAAGGTCAAAAGGGTTCATGGTTGGGGAAAGCTTGAGAAACACTCCTTCAACCCATTCTCTGAATCTTCACTTAGCATTTGGCATGTTTAAGATGGAAACAAGCCCCTTAAATTCAAGACTTGTATAAACCATTGATCCCATGGTGCCTAAATATGGTTTGGAAACTTCAAATCATCTGGAGAATGATTCTTTCTGGTTCCTATTGTTCAAGATTGGTTCCATAGTTCTGTTTGGTGCCTCAGAAACTTAATTTTCCCAAGTGGTGGGATAACCAGCTTGAAAGAATCAAACGCCCACCTCTTGCAAAGATAAAAATGAACTATAGAGATGAAAGACTTTTTAAAACATCATAAAACCATCTAGATGCATTTTATTTGTGGAACTTAATTTCTGTGAGAGAAAAATTCAAGCAGGAAATTGGCTTGCAATGGTTGGGCAGTGAGTTTCTCTTCAATAAATATTCTAGATCACAGAGGCTAAGGGAAACATTTGAGGGTGAAGGAGTAGGAGGAGAAGCAGGGCTGGGCAGTTCATACTTTAAACATAAATTCTATCTCTATGCTTAGGATACTAATGACCCATAAATCTGACATTCTAATCAGTAAATGGCAATCTGTGCTGAACAGAACAGACTATGGTTTCAACACCCATGTCTACTCCACCTTGCTCTACTCTACAATCTCTGTTTAACTTTGGCCATGAAACTACCTACAGTTAATGGGAAATTCCAAGACATCTCTGGCCCCTGAGTTGACTTGGAATTGATCTTTGCTGATTTGGAATCTCACTGCTTTGTTATACTGAATATTTATTAGCACCTGGACATTACATGGCTATGAGTCTGAATTTACTTTAGAAAAACAAAGCCTCTTATTTTTTGTTACTAATTGGAATGCCTTCCAAAATAATATTTATTTGTACTTGGTATTGAGGTGGCAGATGTTTAGCAATAATAAAGAGGAGGAAAAAGAAAAAGAAAAGAAAAATATTTTTATACCTTAATCTTCCCAAAAAATCTGGCTCATGCTCTGGTGTAACTTCTAGAATATTTTTACATTTATTTTCCAATTCACATGCTTCCAATCAGTGCTTAGATCAATTTTAATGTTTATATATAATTTTGTCTCTTAATTCTGTATGTAAATAATTTTTAACATTTTGTTCTCTGGAATAAAGCTATAATAAATAACAATTAGTTCATGGCCATGTCTTTAAGCTAGAATGTTTGAATATATGGAAAATTTCTAGGTGATATCAGAATATGCATGATTTCCTTACTTCCTTTTTATTTTGTGGCTCAGCCAATAGTCTTAGTCATTAGTGTGGCTCGAAAAATTTCTTTTCCCTCGTATTTATGGTATAGAGAGTCTAGTGACTATCAAGAGAAGCTTATCTTACAGGCAAAGTAAGGATGCCAGAATGAAATGCTCTTGCAGTAATGGGTTTCTGCTTTTTCTCCAGCCTCCTGCCTATCCTACATTCCAGAGAAAGGAACTGTCGGGGCCAGTGGAGACCTTGCCCCACTCTCCCATCTTGCTCTTGGGCTTATTGGAGAAGGGAAGATGTGGTCTCCGAAGAGTGGCTGGGCTGATGCAAAATATGTAAGATATGATCAACAACTTTCATCTGCAGGGATTTCTCTAGGATAGACACTGGGTACATTGTCTGCTTTATGTCATTTAACCCTTGCAGAATCCCTGATCCCCTTCCTTATAGAGGAGAAAATAGAAGCTTAGCAGTCAAACTAGATAAGGCTCTTAGCTGGTATTTCTGTTTGCTACTAATCCCTTCTGCATTTGACAGTCCCCTGGGTAAAATGTTCAGCTTCCAGTACTGATACCAGGCATTATTCCACATCTAAAATGACCCTCAAGGTTGCACTTTGTTGCTGGTCTCGCAGGTATAGGGCTGGATCTCAGAGCCACAATAGGACCCCCAGAAAGCAAGCTCTTGATACATCATTGGTGTTTACTTTCTTCGTCTTTAAAATCAGAGCAAACCAAAGATTTACTTGAGATTCAATCTTCCATAATTTGCCAAGAGATTCGCTAATAGCTTAAATGCCTAGAACTCAGGAAAAATCAAAGGAACGGATTGATGTTATGGAAATATGGCTTCCAGATCTCTTTCCTCCTTCCCTCCCTCCCTCCCTCCCTCCCTTCTTCTCTCCTTCCCTCCCTCCCTTCCTCACTTCCTTCCTTCCTTCTTTCCTTCCTTCCTTCCTTCCTTCCTTCCTTCCTTCCTTCCTTCCTTCCTTCCTTCCTTCCTTCCTTCCTTCCTTCCTTCCTTTTTTCCTTCCTTCCTTCCTTCTATTCCTATTTTCTCCCTTTCTTTCTCTTTCTTTGTTTGCTGTCATAACCCCAAGCTGATTCTTCTTCCCCTCAGATTCTGCCTACTGCTTGGACCAGACCAGAAGGTCTAATATGCTTGTAATACTGATATACTCGTCTTTCTTCCCTGAGAAACCTTATCTTAGCACCTGATTTCAAGTCTTTGATTTTAGAGGAAAGAACTTTTTCTATTCATTTCCCACTCAGGGTCTGTTCCCTTTTCTTAGGCCTACCATCTCTTCTTCATACACATTTGACAAACATATGGGCTGAAGAGATATAACAGGAGTTAAGGCTCTTGCTGTGCATGCTGCCAACCCTGTTTTGATCCTTGGAACTACACATGGTCCTCCTGAACATAGGAGTGATTCTTGTGCATAAAGTCAGGAGTAAGTCCTAAGTATCACCAGGTGTGGCCCAACCCTAACAAACAAACAGTAACAGCAAACACTTGAGATGCCATTGAGAAGCACTGCTCTGAGGTTCTGGATGTTTTGATGAGTAGGATGAGGGTAAAGGCCTTATTTAGATTAAAGATTGGAGGGATGTGAGGGTGGACAGGAGCTTGGCATGAACCAAAGTAGGTGTGTATGTAGATATAAGAAACAGTGAAATGCTTCACTGAGATAGACAACCGATTATCAAGACACCAAAATTCAGCTTCAAGAGTGTAGACAACAGAGCCCTGATCTCAAGTACAAAAAAAAAAAACAAAAAAAACAAAAAAGATTTGAAAGAATACTCTGCTTTCAGACTAAATAATAGAACTAGAAATTTAACCATAAATCAAACTGGGCCAAATTGTCCAGATTTTTTTTCTTCTGTGAGACAGTCCTTTGGGACTTTGAAGCTCTTCTCTCTTCTGTTAGATTCCATGGGAAAGCAGAATGAGTCTGGGTTCCCCCACACCCATACTCACTTACATTTTTTTCCTTCATTCTTACAGGTCCTGGAAGCCCATGGATTAAAGCCAATTGTTTTGAAACCTAAAGAGGTACAGAAATTCAAGGAAAAAATGTCTTCAATTTAGCTTGCTTCTATTTTTGCACTATTTCCAGTCAGCCTCATTGACTGCTTTACTGTGGCTTACCTATCTGTTGCAGAAAGGTCCTTAAAGAAAGTGCTTCTCCAGAAGCGTATAAAAATCATGCCACAAAAGCTTTAAATTGGGGTCTCTATGGATCCCTCAGAGATTTCCTCACCTCCCTTACGATTCTTTAATCCAAGAGCAATCTTGGAGCAAGAATGCTTTGGGATGTCTTATTTACAACAATGAAAAGTCAAAGAAGAATTACAGCAGGTTTACCAGAAGGTGTGGTTGTCCCAATGGGCCACATCTGATGTGCCTGCATGTAAAACCTTTAGCTAAAGGAGTTCAATCCCTGACTCAAAGTTTGTCCCTCAGTTTTCCAGGGCTTCAAGTGAATATTGCTGCACTACTCTCAGAAAACACAAACACTCTCCAACTAATGGATGAACTTTTCTCTTACTAAAGCAATATATTATATATAAATATACTTATATATAAATATATATACTAAAGCAATATATATTTTATTTGATATATACATACATATCAACTTGTGTGTAGCCTTATTGCCTCACTGATCTCTCTTCTTACCCAAAGGGTCTGGCGCTCATTAACGGAACACAAATGATCACCTCCCTAGGCTGTGAGGCTGTGGAGAGAGCCAGTGCCATTGCCCGGCAGGCTGACATTGTGGCTGCCCTGACCCTTGAGGTGTTGAAAGGCACCACCAAGGCCTTCGATACTGGTCAGCATGGTTCTTCCACTTGGGTTGCTCATTGATTCACCAGGGTGGGCTGCTTGGGACCATTCCATGGGAGAAATGGGAGAGGGTGGTTAGGCAGAAGGAAAAGACTCTGATGTATATTTCCATAGTATCACTGCTGTTGCAATAGCTCCATCTTAGTTAGGCCACCCTGGATCCTGGAGCCAATGACACTTTACAGACAGACGCTAACCCTGAGAGTCAGGTAATCTGTTTGAATGAGCTGTCTATGCTCTGAGGAATCTGTTTTCAGGATTTCAGAACTAGAGGAGGACCAGAGTGTTTGTTCCACTCTCCAAAATTAGGAGGGAAGAACTGAAGGAGAGGAAGCTTCTCTAGAAAGTAGTGACTTTCGAAGACACTGCTGCATGAACAAAAGATCTAAAAATGACCTAAATTGTATCATTCTAGAAATCGTTTTCTTGAGAGAGCCTAAATCTGCCTCGGATGGGCCCAGTGTTTTGAGTTGAATCCCCATGGTGCTCAGCATCATTGTGTCTACTGAACATTTCTTTTTTGGGGGGTTGGGTCACACCTGGTGGCACTCACAGGTTACTCCTGATTCCATGCTCAGAAATCACTCCTGGCAAGCCTGGGGGTCCATTTGGGATGCCGGAAATCAAACCCAGCTCAATCCAGGTTTGGCCATGTGCAGGCAAATACCCCACCACTGTGCTAGAACACCCCCCTTACCAGTGAAACATTCCCAGCACCAACGTCCCCTCCCCCCCACCTGTATTCAAGACAGGCATTCTATTTCTCTCACTCACTACCATTGTTATGATACTTGTTAGTGTAGTTATTTCTCTAAGTAAACTTACCACTCTGTGAATATTTCAATATTACTGAATATTTCAAGTGGAAAGAACTAAAATGTCAAAAAGGAACCTCCTACTTTTATTTATTTTGGGGGGGGGGTCATACTCGGCAGTGCTCAGGGTTACTCCTGGCTCCATGCTCAGAAATCGCTCCAGGCAGGCATGGGGGACCATATAGGATGCCAGGATTTGAACCAATGACCTTTTGCATGAAAGGCAAATGCCTTACCTCCATGCTATCTCTCCAGCCCCAGAACCTCCTACTTTTAGATTTAAGTTTCTGTATTTCTAATTTAGCATGATAATTAAGGATCCCTGAGAATTTTGAGGAGTATTGTCAACACCATGGATGGTCCCCAGCCATGGGGAGTGATTGGGAGAGGGTAGTTTCCTCTAATATAAAGTTAACTTAGGCTCTTTCTTCTTCATTCACTCTAGACATTCATGCTGTTCGCCCTCATCGTGGGCAAGTTGAGGTGGCTTTTCGATTTCGGTCACTGCTTGATTCAGACCACCACCCATCTGAAATAGCAGGTCTGGGCATGTTGATACAAGTGAGCTTATTTTGTTCTGTATTTTGTGGAAAGAATCAAGAACATGTCCTCTGCCTCTTCCACAGAAAGTCATAGGTTCTGCGATCGTGTCCAGGATGCCTATACCTTGCGCTGCTGTCCACAGGTAAACAAGCCGGAAACAAGTTTCTTTCCTTTTCTTCAATTCAGAAAGAGGAAAGTATTGGGTCACATAGTGGCCAATTATATCCAACTGTCTCTGCTGCCTCTGTTGATAATTAATATATTTGACTCCCTTAATTTTCAATTAACATCTCTGTACTATGTGGTAAGCTGTTAGCTTCCTTTAGAATTGCTTTGTCCAACCCCTTGTAGAGAACTATCAGAATGTGCTTTATCTCCTCACTTAAAGAAACACTGAGTGAGAGACTCACTCAGGAGATAGTACAGCAGGTAGGATGCTTGCATATAGTCAATCGGAGTTTGATTCTGGGCACCCCATACAGTCCATTGAGCACTGCCAGGAGTGAGTGATCCTTGAACACATAATCAGGAGTAAGCCCTGATCACAGTTGGGTATAGTGTCAAAACAAAGACTAAGTGACTTTCCTAATTTGTTTATAAAATTTTACTGGTTCTCTTGTTAGGTAGAACTAAAATAAGTCTACCAAGGAAGCAGCATCAAAATTTAAGTGCAGATGGTTACTGCATGGTTGCACCTTACTTGCATTTTATGGACAAAAATATAATAAGGAACCAAGAAGGCTTAAATTTAGATAAAAATGTTTATTTCAGTAAATAAGATGATTTGGGCTGTAGTAGGCTGCAGATGTTACAACTTGGTCACATATGGCAATAGTTGAATGAGAGATTAACATGCACTTACAGAATGCACTTCAGGAATACAGAACAGAGAGATAATTTTAGTGGTAGAGCATACATGGTTGGAATGTGCAAGTCTCTAAGTTCAGTGACCCTGGGAGCACCTAGAACTTCTGAGAGTAGCCCTTATTAAAAAATTAAGAAACAATAGTATCAATATATTGATATGCCACCTTCCCCTCTAATGTGTAGGCAAACAGTACTCCATGGAGTGAGTACTCTTATTATCTTTTACTCAGAAAGTGTCTTCCAGCTAGTTAGAAGCAAAACATCAATGGAGAAGAATTACCTATAAGCTCTAAAGTAAGAATAAATCCCAGTGTGAAACATTCTTGGGATTCTATTAAGAATGAAGACATTTTATTGCTATGACAGGGCCTATTATTCCATGTACTGAATCTAGCCTTATATGTTAGGTTCATGGAGTGGTGAATGACACAATAGCCTTTGTGAAGAACATCATTACTACAGAACTGAACAGTGCAACAGATAATCCTGTATCCTTTGACAGTCAAGCTATAATGATGGAATGGGCAGAAGGAATCCTTTGTGTGGTGTCACCATTCTCTCACTCCTTTTCATGTACTTAGTGCCTGAGGCTCTGAGGTTAAATGACTTTCTCCAGATCAGAGCTGATATGTGGCAGAGGCAGGCCCATAGATCTGGTTTCAGGTTTGGAATCTGACATGCTGTGCTTTCAAAATTTCCCTATGAACAGTAGAAGAAATATTTTGAGCTTTGACTAAAAGAATTCACTAAGCCATTTGTCCTAAAGTCACACTGGGGTGCTGGGTGGTGATGGTGGTGGTGGTGGGTAACAGTGGGGACCTGCCATATGGTGTGAGTGCAGAGAGCAGCTATTGAGTTTGACCTTCCTGATCCTAGAATGCCATGGGGCCTATAACAGAGGCAGCCCGTGAACAACCACCAGATATTGACAACTTTCCAACCCTCAGCTTTTATTTCTGACAGACTTTACTCAAATCAGTGTTCCTAATTTATTCAAATAATTGAACACCTCCACTTCTTTAATGAAGTGTGATTCTCAGCATCATCCTGATTTTGCTGCAGGATCTTTGGTGATGATTCTCTGTTTCCAGAAGGATCTATCAGGAGCTGTCATGAACCTGTCATGATCTCTCACGAATCACCATGACAGAGTCTTCACAGACACAATATTATTTTAGAAGATCCCTACTTAAGAATATATTTTTCATATTCTAAATCTGCCTTTCCTTAAAATGTAACAAAGTGCTTGTTTAGCAGCCCCAGAAGCAACTCAATGGCTTAAGTCAGCAGATGAGTTTCATTGTCTTTGGGCAAGATGCTTCACAAATTGTTGTGGCTGAGTTGGCTTTTTTCACAGATTTACCTCAGATGTGTAGTTCAGATCCTTTCAGACCATCTTACAAACTTGTCAGATCTACAATAGATAGTCTTACCTACTGCAGCACCATGCCACCTCTCAAAAGGAGTAGTTTTCACAAGCTCTCTGTAGCTCTCTGTACCTGTAATTCATCTATCAGGTCTTGTTCTATGAAGGAGTGACATAAACTTGACATGATAGAATTTACACTCGAAATGGTAGTTTATAGAGTAAATCAAATTATTTACTTACTGAATATGGATGAAGAAATAATTAATTTCTTCCTCTTCCCTATTAATTTTTGCCACAGCAAAAATTATATATATTTAGCCAAAAATCCAATATTAACTAGTCTTAATTACTAATTTTTGTTTGTTTTTGTTTTGGGGGCATACCTGGCAACGCTCAGGCGTTACTTCTGGCTCTATGCTCAGAAATCACTCCTGACAGGCTCAGGAGACGATATGGGATGCCGGGATTCAAACCATCACCCTTCTGCATGCAAAGCAAACACCCTACCTCCATGCTATCTCTTTGGCCCCTAATTACTATTTTTTTTCCTCTCCCTCCCCCTCCTAATTACTAATTTTTTAAGGAAATAGTTGGAAAGTCTCTTGCAATCAATATTGGCTGAAACAATTTTTTTTTTTTTTTTTAGTTTTTAAGTGCCAATGAGAGCACTCATTGCATAGTTACATAGTAACTGAGTAGTTACTTGCTATCAGATAACACTTGCTATCTCAAAGCACTGAGAAATGACCAGGGTCTGTGGTGGGAATAGGTTCATGGGGAAGAGGAAGCGCTCAGCTTCACAGACTCATGATGTAAGAAACATGATGTAAGGAACTCATGATGTAAGATGTAAGGAACAAGTAACTCCTGACTTCTATATGTAGCATGTCATATGCTACTTTGCACCCTGGAAGTCAGAATCTATCTCACACACAGTGAGTTGTTGGTAGAGAATATTCTTCGAGTCCCTTGGATGCCGGGAAGAGAATCTGTTACTCTGGGATGTATGTGATAGAAAGGGGTGATCCTTGAGGCTATTAATATTCAGTGAATCTAAGTGGCCTCAACTGAAATGGACTTGGATGGTGCTTTTGGCTGCCTCTTCTGTGAATACTGGCACAGAATCACTGCTAGGGAGTTTGAACAATTTCCCAGAGCTGGCTGTCCACACAAGTTGGCGGCTGCTAGTAAGCAATGTAGATTCTTTGTTGGAGCACAAGCTCACAGCTTCCTGAAGGAATTCAAAGATACTTTTAAACTGACCTCTAGTCTCTGGTTTTGTTCCCAGAGGATATACTTTCTAAGAGAAGGCATTAACCACCAGATCAGTACAGTAATGGACAAGTTAAGGTTAAGGATCTTTCCTCTCAAGAGAAAATGTCATTTCATGCTCCATGTTTACTTGGTCTCCAACTAGTTGTATCTGATGTTTGTTTCTGCTTTGTATTCCTTTCTATTAGTAGTTGCTTTCAGAAAAATTTCTCTTTCCTTCTATCCTGTAATTGTACAAGCACTGTTGCTTTGATGTAAAAAACAAACAGGTTGGGGAAAGAGTTGTTTTTAACACCATCAGCAAGTGTTACCATCAAGCCTTAACTCATTTTGAAAGATGGTCTTTGCCAGTAGGGGAGAGACTATTTCTGGAGGAAACTTCCATGGTGAATACCCAGCCAAAGTAAGTTTCTTTAGAATTCCTTATGTCTCTGAAAAATATATTATATCCATTACAGGCCAACTGAATTTAGACACTCTTTTAGGCTCTGGACTATTTGGCCATTGGTGTCCATGAACTTGCTGCTATTAGTGAAAGACGGATTGAAAGACTCTGTAACCCTGCCCTTAGTGAACTGCCTGCTTTCCTGGTGGCAGAAGGTGGGCTGAACTCTGGGTTTATGATTGCCCACTGCACAGCTGCAGCCCTCGGTAAGGACATGAACCTAGCCCCCCCTAAACTCAAAAATCTCTGTCTCTCTGGCCCTCTTGCCATTGGATCTGGAAGACAGAGATTTCATTTACTCATCACCTTCTTCTACCTCCTCCTACCTTTCTCAAAAAAAATTTAAAATATCCCCAAAAGTCACTTTGGGGTGACTTTTCCTAGAGGAGCCTATCTAATGTGTACTGACCTCTTGTAGTGTCTGAAAGCAAGGCGCTGTGCCACCCCTCATCTGTGGACTCCCTCTCCACCAGCGCTGCCACAGAGGACCATGTCTCCATGGGAGGATGGGCAGCAAGGAAGTGCCTCAGGGTCATTGAGCATGTGGAACAAGGTAAGCTTGGCCTTCTGGCATGGAACACAACACCAGAATGTGCCTCTGCTCCTCCTTCTCCAAGTTGAAGTCCCTGCAGGGAGCATCAGTACCCATCCCACCCCACCCCACCACACCCCAAACTTGCCAGAAAGTAGAATCTCAGGACTGCTGAATGAGAAGTACCAGGGAAGGGACAAGCCCTTTTGGTGATCTTGAGGAGATTTTAGGGCTGGCAGGTAAAACCAGTTCACCAGATGACTTTGAAAAACAAATGAAAGTTAGACCTATTCAACAGTGAAGACATGAGTGCCTGAACCCTCATTTATATCCTCTCTGATTCATTTAGAACGAACATATTTGTTTCATGCTTTCCTTTTTTTCTTGAATTATTTTCCAGAAAACCCTCATCATATTACTATTTGAGTGTGTGTGTTTGTGTGTGTGCACTGCATACGTGCACGCATGTGCTGTCAGGTGGGTGTGGTGAGGAAGGGGTCACTAGCAAATGTTGGAGGTTCAGCACAAGGGTTCAAGGATGCAGTGTTGCCCTGGCCGTGTACTGCTGGTGCCAGGGATTACCTAAGCCACCCTGGAGGTACTCAAGGGCCTTAGATCTGCACCCCTGGTCAGGGGAAGTTGCATGTGGTGCTGGAGATCAAACCTGAGTTGGGCACATGTGCTCTGATCACTGTACTATCTCCTGGCTTTCATAATAGTACTAAAAATATTTTTAACTAAAAACATGTGGATGTGGGGGCACCTAATAGTGGTCAGATTTACTATGGTTCACACCTAGAGGAATTTGGAATATCATGCAGTGCTGAGGATCAATCATGAGCCTACCATATGCAAACCACATGTCTTCAGCTCATCCAGCTCATCATATTATTTTATTTCAGCAGACTTTAGCAATTAAATAAGAACTCGTTATCAAATGAAATTTCACCATAATACCATTGTCATATTCAAGAACAATCTATAACGAGTCTTGATGTCCCCATTGAGTCATAGGTAAATTTTCAGAATGATGTCAGCATCTAGATAGTAGGTTTGCTCAAATAATTCAAGGCCTAGATGGTAAATTTGGTGATAGATGTTTTTAGCATCCCCTTTATATTGAGGTGCTATGATTTACAACACTATTAGTGATAAACTTTCGTGTTTCCAATGTTCTGACATCACTACCTGAGTGACTACTTCTCTCCACCAATGACCCAGAGTCTCCCCCCATTCACTTCCTTCCCCTGCCTTAGTAAACTCCGTTCTGTCGACCACCTCTCAGGTTCTGTTACCTTTTGCTATTTCTTTACTATCTTTACTTCCCTCATGTGAGAGAAATAATTTTGTCCTTGTTCCTCTTCTTCCTATTGATTTCACTGCACATGATACTCTTTGGATCTATCCATGTAGCAGCAAATTACATGACTTCATCTTTCTCCGAGCTGAGTGTATATACCACAATGGTGTATACAACTGTGTGTATATACCACAATTTTATGATCCACTGATCTGCTCTTGGACATTTGGGCTGTTTCTAGGTCTTGGCTATTGTGAATAGTACAGCAATGAACATAGGCACACAAAGTACTTGACTAGATGCAAGAGTTGGCATTTGAATTGTATGAAAGCTCAATTTGTAGTTTTTACAGGTCACCAGGTTCATCTCCTATATCATCTGTATTACTTATCAGCAAATCTACTTTACCTGTAAAAGATAACCAAATTAAATCATCATCATCTCTTTTGGGGGTTGGTCTCTTTGTTTTCATCACTGTTCTCCTGCAGTCACTGTATGTAATAACCAGGATAAACTTTTTTTTCGGGGGGGAGGAATCTTTACACCCAGCAGTTCTCACCCATGGCAGTGCTCGGGGGACCTTTGGAATGCCAAGAATCAAACCTGGGTTGACGTGTGTGCAAATGCCCTAGCTGTTGTACTACTGCTCTAGGACAAACTTCTTAAAATGTCATTTTCATCAGCATATACTCTGTTATAAATTTTTCAGTTAGTTCCTATAGCCTCAAACAACATCCAGTCCCTTTTCTATGATCTTCAAGAACCACTCAGGGCACAATGTATCTTATGGGCTCTCTGCCGCTTCTCTCCATTCCATCAATCCCCTGGAACCACAGTGTAAATTTTTGTGTATTTACATGTACAATGACCTTAGCACTTATATCCTAACTCCCATACAACAACTTTCCCTTGGATTCACGTGGTTCACTTCTTCACTCCTATGTATTTGTTCAGTTTCCATGCTGGCTAAAAAAGCACACATTTTCCAGCTTTTTGGTACATTTTTCTGATAGCACTTTTGTATTCCTGTCATTCTTAAACATGTCTTTTCTAAGCTAGATGAGAAAACTTCACTACAAGTAAATAATATTGGCTCAGGGAGGACCAATATTATTGGCCCTCACCTGAGGTCTTAATCACATCCTTAGTCAGTCCTAAAACTGAGAATTAGTGCCCAGCACAGACATGATACTCAAATGTTTTTGTGAAAATGAAGTTGTCCCTGAAGGTTAAAATAAATGATGAATAGTTAGTTGACGAAGCAGATGGAGTTCTCTACATCAATGAAACACCATAAACAACAAAAAGAATTGGCAGTTTATGTTTCAAGCATATTTAATGTTAGTTATATTTGTTTTGATTATAGATATTAATGCTACAATGCTTGGATTCAGTGGTGCTGCATATAAAGTGCAAGATAAGCATATACTTATTACAACATTAGGGATTCTTCATATTGCTCAGGGGTCCTAAAAAGAATAATTCTGACTGGCTGGTGTGGAAAGACATTTTCCCCTTGAGCACAGTGGATCCGTCTGTGAATAATTCATCTCTACTTTCTTGGAGATGAGCTCAATCTGAGAGGTGGACATAGGACTCTAACTTGGCAACTTTGTAGTACTTAAAAAATTATCTACCATAAAGAGTTCTTAGAGGATAGAAGAAACCTGATGAAAATATAGGGGTTGAAATAAGACTTCTATAAAGCTATATTTAATATTAATACTGCAGTGGGAGAGAGAGATGCAGTGGGTAAGGCACTTGCCTTGTTTGTAGCCGACTGAGATTCAATTCCTAGCATTGCATATTGTTCCCCAAATACTTCCAGGAATGATCCCTGAACAGAGAAAAAGGAATCTGGGCATTGCTAAGTGTGGTCTACCCCCCAACACACACCCACACACCCACACACACCCCTACTGTTCTTTGTGGTTCCCCCCATAAAAGATTAAGATCAGAATAACAATTAAGGGTAGGTAATTTGATAGAAGGGATGCAGGATTAGTTCTGTAAGAGAAGTGGGATTTACACAAACAGTACAGTGTTTGAAGGATGCAATATTGCATTGAGATGAAGGTATCTGACATCCAAATATAGTTGCCTGTGTGCAGAAAGGACTTGTGATGAATGATAATTGGCAGCATTGCCTGAAAGGGGGTTAGAGGCAGAAGAGACCAGGAACAGAACTTTGCTTGCACTTATGAGAAAAGAGGACCTCAGAAAAAAGCTTATAGGAAAAAGGGAAGCCTTTCTAATGGGAAGAGGTGAAAAAGTTGCAGAGATCTGAATAAACCAAAGCCTCAAACGTAAGCACAATCTGGCTGTGTTCTTTACACTGGCTGTATAGAAAGAGGAGGTACAGTAAAGGCACCCCATATACACCTCAACACAGGCCCCTTGCCGGGTATGTATTGTGAATTGGGGGACAAAAAAAAAAAAAAGTAAGCACAATCTCAGAGCCAGGGGTGGGAGTGGGTAAGAAATGCAAAGTTAAAGGAAGCAGTTTTCCTTAGTGAAGGGAACATGGAATAAATTAACTCTTTTGATAATGCTTAGCATTTACTCTTTTGTTTTTGTTTTGTTTTGTTTTGGGTAGAAGTGTGCAAGACTTATTCCTGACTCTATGCTCAGGGTTCACTTCTGGTGGTACAGAAAGGGACCATAAAGGGTGCCAGGAATTGATCCTGGGTCAGCCACTTGCAAGGCAAGAGCCTCACTTGCCCAGTCAATCTTTTAACTCTATCTGCTCAGTCTATAAAGTATTTACTATTACATTTAATATTAAGAAATCAAAGTAAAGGTCAAATAATATGGCCAAAATTATAAATGACAGAGCTAAGCTAAGATTTAATCCCAGGTGATTAACTCAAGTCCCCTGCTTGAACCATATCTCCAGTTACCATATTGAAAACTGAAAAATAAATCAGAACCTTCATTTTTAAAAACTGGGCTATACCCTGCTGTGATCAGGGCTTGTCCTGACTCTGTGCTTAAGGGCCACTCCTGGCAGTACTCATGGGACCATATGAAGTGCCAAGTATTGAATCTGCATTAGCTGCATGCAAGAAAAAAGCCTTTTTATATTCTTTTTATTTTTTTGGTTTTTAGGTCACACCCAGCAGTGCTCAGGGGTTACTCCTGGCTTTATGCTTAGAAATCACCCCTGGCAGGCTCAGGGAACCATATGGGATGCTGGGATTTGAACCACTGTCCTTCTTCATGCAAGGCAAACACTTTACCACTGTGCTATCTCTCCGGCCCCTTTATATACTATTTTTGTGGCTCCAAAATCTTTATTTTAAAAAAATTATATCTCCATTTGCAGACTTGTCCTATATGTGAAAAGTTTTGCAAATTATATCTCTATAAATTGATAGTATATTATTTTAGTCATATATTTATAATGTAATTTGAAATTAGAGATGGACCAGTGAGGTAGTTGATTAGTCACAGCTTTTTGAACTATCATTCAACCAAATATCCCTCTCCTTGTCCGCTAACGTCATACACAACTCATTGATTAAGATGAATGATATCAGTGTTCTACCCATACTTTTATGTTAATTTTAATTTATTTTTAATCTTATGAGTTCCTTTGCCCTGAAATACATAGCACACAGAATTTCATTAAAATATTGCCAGATACAGTTAGTAAGCAACTAAATGAGTCTTTGATACCTTGAAACAAATTCTATAATGTCTATCTCAAGCCTTCAAATTTTATAGTGTCTTCTTAGATTTAAGTTTCTCAGTTATAAGTTAATAACTCTTTTTTATTTGGTTGGTTTTTGGGGTCACACTGGAAGTGCTTAGAGGTTATTCCTGACTTTGCACTCGGGAATTAGTCGCAGCAGTGCTGGGGATTGAAATCAGGTTGGCTGAGTGCAAGCAAGGCAAGTGCCCCATGGCTCTATCTGTCCAGCTCCTTAAGCTAAGGGCTCATATTAAATGCACAATCCCTCACAATCAACTCTGAATATTGAAATAGGCATTTCTCCATATTTGATACACAACTGAAGGATATTTACATAAATAAAATTCTCTTTGCATTTCATTGTTTGCCAAGAAAATTTAAAACATTTAAACCTTTAATGCTGGTGAGGTCACAGTGGGAGAGGATTAAGTTGAGCAATTCAGTTCTACATGAAAGAAATCTCCTATGTACTAGTTTAGTCCCTCACTTTTCAAGTTAGTAACTAGAAGGTCAAAAAAAGTAAAGCTCCTTATATCGGTCACTATGTTGATGTGATGGGGCTGGGGCTCAAGATCAGGATTGAATCATCTTTCTGATTCCCTGCTTTATGCCTGTGACATAACTGTGGCCTCATGTTTGGAGAATGTACATGAATGAAGTGGACAATTTCACTAATGTAGATAATAGGCAACTTCCTGGGCAGGTTTGAGGATCTGGTCATCTCTATCCAAGCTAAGGTGTTATTTCTCTCTTTCTATCCATTGAAGATATAACCAAGGGATTAGAAAAGCAGATTGAACCTAGTACCAGGGGCCCTCAAACTTTTTAAACAGGGGGCCAGTTCACTGTCCTTCAGACTGTTGGAGGGCCAGATTATGAACAAAATTATGAACAAATTTCTATGCACACTGCATATATCTTATTTAGAAGTGAAGAAACAAAATGGGAATAAATACAATATGTGGCCCGCGGGCCATAGTTTGAAGACCCCTGTCAGGTAGCACCAAGAAACTGAGTGCATATTAATAAAATGAGTGCATATTTTGCAATCAAGATTTCAATCCCCAGCACCACATGATCTCCCAAGCACCTCCAGGAATGAACACTGAATGTAGTCACCAAGCAAAACCAAAATGAAAATGGTAACCAAATACTAAGGTACCTTCATTTCACCAAAGAACCAAGAACCAGCCTTCTAGTTGATTGGTGATAAGCATTCAAGTAATTTATGGTCTCCAGCAGGAAGCAGACTTTCCTCAGTCATTCCCTGTGCATTTCTTGTTTCAGTGCTGGCCATTGAGCTCCTTGCTGCCTGCCAGGGCATTGAGTTTCTACGTCCCCTGAGAACAACCACTCCACTGGAGAAGGTCTATGACCTGGTGCGCTCTGTTGTAAGGTAAAGTCAAACAGCTCCCTGGAATCAATGCTTGTCTGACCTGTGACTCCCGGTAGTGGTTAATGTTTGGCTGATGCTCGGTTGTGCTTTCTCGTCAGGCCTTGGATTAAAGATCGCTTCATGGCCCCAGACATCGAGGCCGCACACAGGCTGCTGGTGGACCAGAAGGCAAGCTGTCTGCTTAATCTATCTCTAGTTTAGTTGGGAGGTTTGGGGTCATGGGGCGGGTGGGAGCGCAGTGTGGGTAAGGAATGGAGAGGCAATAATCTAGTCTTTGGTCTCCCGATTCTCCCTTGGATATAAATTAGAAAGGTACCTAGGACACTTTTATTGTTTTTTGGGCCACACCTAGTGGTGCTTAGGAGTTACTCCTGGCTCTGTGTTCAGGAACCATTCCTAGTGGTGAATAGGGGACCATGCCGGGGATCAAATCCAGGTCGGCTGCATACAAGGAAAATTTTGCTATCATTCTGGCCTACTCTGGACACTTTAAAACCTATCTGATAAATTTTTAGATGTTCCCACATTGAATATCTGGGGAGTCGAAGTGAAATTGGGTTTTAAATGGATTCAGGCCAGAGAGGGGAGGGGCATTTGCAGGGAGAAAATGAAAGAAAGGTTCCTGGATTCCCTTCTCCAATGTCCTTTCAAGTAAAAGCATGTTGGGGCAGAAAATACAGAAGGAAGGACACTTACTTTGCACATAGCCAAACTGGGTTTGATCCCAGGTGCCATATATGGTGCTCTGAGCCCTGCCAGGAGTGATCCCTGAGTGCAGAACTAGAAGTAAGTCCTGAGTACTACTGGTGTGGCCCACAAACAAAAACAAACAAAAGTATTTCTGTGGGGCTGGGAGATGACTCAAAGGGCTGGGATGCAAGCTTTGCCTGCAGGAAATCCGGATTTAAACCCTGAGCACTACATACTTGCCCCCATAACGTCAGGACCAATTTCTAGTATGAAGCTGAGAGTAGCTAAAACAAAACCAAACGAAAATCCAAAAATACTTTCTTTTCCAAATAATGTTTTACTGAGTGCCACCTATGTATCAGTCACATAGACAAGTGAGGAAACAGAGTTGCAAGGCTGTACTTCAATGAGCTTTGGGTCTGTCCAGTAGTCTGGCATGTCCTACCCAGTGCCTGTTCTCTTCTTTGCTTTTTTTCCTCTGGCTCCCCTCATCTTATCGAGGCAGATGCTTAGTATGCTATATCATTTTTTTTAATTCTTTTTATTTAAAGAACTGTGATTTATACAAAGTTAGTGTTGGCTGATATCTGAGTTTTAGGCATATAATATTTCAATACTAATTACACCACCAGTGTCAACTCCCATGACCCGTGCTCCCATATTCCATCATCTTCCACTCCTTTGCTGTTCCTCCCTTCACCCCACCCATCCACCTGCCATCTTGACAGGCACATTACGAAGTTCGGTGGTTACAGCTTAGATCTCATGTTTTCAGTGTTGTTGAGTCTGTCTTTTAGATTTGTAGCTATACCACTCCCCTCATCCCCAATATAATGGAAACCCTGACTCCTGTTTCCCCGTTACTTTCCTTTCTCATCTTCTTCTTTCCCACCTTAATTTCTTTCCTTCTCTGTCCTTCCTAAACTCTGGGATTAATAGTAATCTATGTATCCCTCTTTCCTACATTACATTTCCTTGTCCAGTTATTTTATATACCAGATAAGTGAAATTTTTCCTGTGCTTGCCTTTCTTCTTCTGGCTTACTTCACTCATACTGGGTCATTTTTTAACATATTATTTTTAAAGCACCCTAAGCCTTCTGTGATCATATATAAAATTTCTCGATGCTCTCTACAATAGCTGCCATGTTTCTGAGAAAGTATTATCTCTTAAATTCCCACACCTGTCATTTCCAAGTATGCTCTGCCTGCCCTCCCATGCCTCCCCCACTTTGCCAGAAAGTCCTCATCTTGCTGGCCAACTCAGATACTTGTACATAGGTGGGTGGAACACTTGCTCTGGAAGGAATACCTTCTCTAAGGTATTGTAACAACACCATAACTCCCAAAGAAAGCCTTCCAAATGATGTTGTACTTGATGGAGAACAGGTAGGTGGGAGTATGGAGAAACTGAAGCAGGTCCAAGGCAGTTTTTCTTAATCTTTTAAGCGCTGTGGATCTTCCGGCTTCTCCTTCACAAGTATATTTGAGTGATTCAGTAGCTCTTCAATGGGGCTGACCCCACTGGTCTCTTGGTTTATCTTTTGCACAGCCAGTGAAACAGAGCATGCATGTTATGGACATGGGTCAAATGGGGAAACTGCCTTTTGTAACACCAGGCTTGCTAGAGAAAATCCAGTTTGAGAACCCCCCTAATTTGCTCCCACTGAATTCCCCAGTGGGCTTTAGTTGTCAGTCTGTGGGCTGGACTAGTCCACAATTATAGAAAAGTTGGGTTTTGCTTGTTGGCTTGCTTTGCTTTAGAAGAGTGCCAGCTAAAAATACTCATGGTAACCTGAGACACATTTCAGATCAGACATATAGGAAAGCCTATCTGTAGGGTTGAGGAACAAGACAGGAGAGGTTTGGAGGGCCAGGGATACACTGACTGGTACATGGTAGAGGGAAGCTGACATTCTGGTGGAGGCTGTGATGTTGGAATATATTTTTTTTTTGCATGGAACCCTGACATTATCATAAATCATGGTGCCTAAAGCTAAATAAATCAAAATAAAGTGAAAAAAATTATCCCACCCAAACCTAACTGACAGAGCCCAAGTGTCAGATGCCTTCTAAGGAAGTCTGGGCTGCTCTGTGTCCTCAGGCAGAAAGAAAGTTTTGGCTTTAAGGAACCTGGTGTGTACTGGCTGTGACACTGAAACTGTCTTTGCTTTGCAGGTTTGGGAAGTAGCTGCGCCATACATCGAGAAGTATAGAATGGAGCATATTCCCGAATCAAGACCTATTTCTCCAACAGCCTTTTCACTGCAATCTCTACACAAGAAAAACACCAAAATCCCAGAGTCTGGGGATCTGTAGTGCATGTTGTGGTACTTAGATTGAATGGTACTTAATTTGCCAGCAAAGCCCAGCAGGCTGCAATAAACACCTAAGCACTTTCTGGGTAGCTGGATATAGGACATAATTCAATCCTAAAAGCTGTTTTGGTTTGACTGGGGACTGAATTTTAGTTGCTAAATCAAGCACTGTGAGCACTGTGTTGTGGTGACTTGATTCAATATGCATCCGATGATAGGAGTTTTCTTTCTTAAATATAATACAGGCTACCCACCCACAATTGCAGGGCTTGTTGTTATTATTTTTTTCTCCTTTATCATAAGATAAACTGGTATGGAAACATATTAATAGCCTTTTTTTTTTGCTTTGTCAAGCTTATATTAGCTGTTCCACTCTAAAAAAAACCCTAAAAATCACTCTAAAAATCATAATTTGTACCAAAGCTGCTTTTTTTTTTTCTGTTCTTTGAATCCTAATCAAGAAGGGTCAGAGGCTAGAGCAATAGCACAGCAGGTAGGGCGGACCGAGGTTTGATCCCCAGCAACCCATATGATCCCCTGAATCTGCCAGGTAATTTCTGAGCTCAGAGCCAGGAGTAACCCCTGAGCGCCTATGGGTGTTGCCCCCACAACCAAATAAATAAATAAATAAGAATAAAGAAAAGTCAGTAGGTCAAAAGGTTTTGTGTAAAGAGTTAGGGAATAAATATAAAGAACATTTTGGAGGACCCTTATTAAATGGTGCATTTCATATTTATCAAATATCAGTGCAGACATCCAAAAGAAGCTATAAGTTGTTTTTGTTTGTTTGGTTGGTTTTGATTTTGGGGGCATCCAGCAGCGTTCAGAGGTTACTCCAGGCTCTGCTCTCAGGAATCACTCCTGGCAGGCTCAGGGGACCACATGGGATGCCTGGGGATCCACTGTGCTATTGCTCTGGCCCTAAGGAGTCATAGGTGTAAACTGGACTTGGTGGTTCATATTTCTCCATCTTATTCTGTGCTGCTGCTCTAGTCACATCCTCAAAAGAGCTGAGTAAAGAGGCTTATTCCTGCCACAGATAAAGAATCTGCTGATAGAAGTCAATCAACTCCCCATTTCTTTAGTAATTTTTGAAAGGCCATAAGACAAAGGTCAAAGGGATCAGACAATATGTTACCAATCTGTATCCCCTTCAATAAAAGATGTTAAATGTCCTTGGGGGAGGGCTTAAATATAGTAGTGGAATGAAGATAAACCAGGTGATGCCTTAGATCCTCCAGGCTCAAATCTGGGCTGTGTTTATCTGGGCAAATGTATGCAGGGCAGGCCTCATACAGGTAGTAAAAAGTGTGGCTCTAGGAACCCCCAATGGTGCAGGGAAGGACAGACACATTGACCAGCTTTCCACCTCTGAAACAGACCCAGCTGAGGTTTCTCAATCCAGTTTTCACTCTTAATCACAGAATGGTGGAGACAGAGGTGAAAAGTGCTGTGTGCGCCAATCCAGTGAAACAAAGAATGTGCTGAGAAACTGTTTATTTAAAGGTCATTCTTGATGCTGCTCTTTGCCAAAAGGTAAACACACACAAAGTTTATTTACTCTTATCCTTGTGCCCAGCCATGAGGAAACCGGAAGTCCCAGTGGCCTACTGACTGCTTCTCCTCTGACACAGATCATACTGGTCAGCCCTGATCCTTGTGTTCCCTGGGCCCCCTTGCCATTGAGTTTTCTCTAGAATATGTTAGTGACAGCATATGCCTTCAAGAAATTCCAAGGTGGGGCCAGAGCATAGCATGGCAGGTAGGGTGTTTACCTTGCATGCCACTAGCCCAGGGTTCAATACCCCGCATCCCATGTGATCCCCCTCCACCAAGCCTACCAGGAGTAATATCTGAGCAGAGAGCCAGGAATAACCCCTGACTGCCACCAGGTATGGCCCAAAAACAAACAAACAAACAAAGAAAAAACAAAAAAGGAATTTCAAGGTAATTATGGAATAAACTAAGTCTCTATCTTTTGTTGTTACTGCATTCTTAGATTTGGGGGTGGTGGCAGTGATACATAGCTTCAGGGGGGTGGAACACCTGCTTTTCATCCAGGCTCCATCCTTGGCACCACCTGAGCACCCATCAGAGAGACCCTAAAGGCAAAAAGACAGGAGTAGGCTTGGTATGACCCCAAAGAAAAGTAGAAAACCTTTTTGCTGTGATTTACTTGCTAATGTGCTGTTGAGTAAAGCAAACACTACATCATGCCCAAGTCACACTATAAGCCCATGTCAATTTGAGCCACGAGTACTCAAGGGCACATACCTGTGATGTAGTGTGATGTGAGTGCCATTGTTGATCAACCTTTTATGCACATAAAATACCATACAGAGGGGCTGGAGTGATAGTACAGTGGGTAGGATGTTTGCTTTGCACCTAGACAACAAGTCAGTTTGATCCCCCATATTTCATATGGTCTCCTGAGCACCACCAGGAGTCATTTCTGAACATAGAGCCAGGAGTAACCCCTGAGTGCCACCAGTATAGCCCAAAAAACAAACAACAAAATAGGTGCCAGACAGAACCCCCAAAATTCAAATTATTAATATTTCACACTTGATCTCGTTTCTGGATCTAGTCATTGGGTTATGTTATCTTTCTTAGGAGGTGAGGGTTCCTTAAAAGCAATGCTCTGGAGACCCAGGACTGCTTCTGATGGCCCATTGCTAGGACCTGGTGATGAGGTGCAACTCCAGCTGGGCAATGTTGGTGCCACTAGAGCCATACCTGGTGGTGCTGAGGGAGGCAGTGACAGGGGATAAGTGGTGCCAGGAAAAAAGTTCGGCTGGGTCTTTGTGCATGAGGGCATGTACTCTCATCCCTTCATTATCTTTTTTGTTTTTGAACCACACTTTAAGCCCAAGTCAATTTGAGCCAAGAGTACTCAAGGACACATTCCTGTTATGTGGTGTGATGTGAGTGCCATTGTTGACCAACCTGTTATGCACAGAAAATACCATACAGAGGGTCTGGAGTGATAGTACAGTGGGTAGGATGTTTGCCTTGCACCTAGACAAGTCAGTTCAAGCCCCCATATCTCATTTATTTATTTCTCATTACTAGATGGCTTGGAGGCCCATCTGGGGTGCCAAGAATTGAATCAATTGGCCACAGGCAAGACAAATGCACTGACTTCGGGATGGATTATTGCTCTAGTAGCCCCCTATATTATCTTTTTATTAAGACTTCTAATTATCTCATAAATAGCATGACCATGAGAGCATTTTAAGAGTTACCCTCATGAAAAGCATTAATCTATAAATAAAAACTCATTGAAAATATATCAACACAAACAAAAGTATGATAAAAATTCAGCTAAAAAATTTCAGGTAAAAAAATATGCATTGATGTGGTTGAATTAAAGGTAGTTCTGTTTCAGTTGCTTCATGAGGCATTCACCAAAGGGCCAAAGGTAAAAGAGATAAACAATAATTTTAGTGGTCTTAAGAAAATGCTTTCTCGGGGCTGGCGAGGTGGGGCTAGAGGTAAGGTGTCTGCCTTGCAAGCGCTAGCCAAGGAAAGGACCACAGTTCGATCCCCTGGCGTCCCATATGGTCCCCCCAAGCCAGCAGCAATTTCTGAGCGCGTAGCCAGGAATAACCCCTGAGCATCAAACGGGTGTGTTCAAAACAAAACAAAACAAAAAAAAGAAAATGCTTTCTCTGATGAGAAACTATGGCATCAAGCTTTTTCTTGCTTGACCTAAATGAGGTGGAGAGATTAACTGGGGTTGTTGACAGCCAGTTTGGTCCAAGGGGGAATCTGGTTTGGGGACACACTCAACTGGATAGCTAGCCTGGGGAGTAAAGTAATCTGGAACGTAACATTATGAGTGACTGGATAAACAGCTCCTGAAACCAGACCTTCATTTAATTTTCAATGACAAACTAAGTGATATTTGTGTGTTTGTTGTTGTTGTGTGGTTTTGGGACCATGCCTGCCATAGCTCAGTGGTTACTCCTGGATCTGCATTTGGAAATTACTTCTGGCCATGCGTGGGGGACTATATGGGGTGCCAGAGATAGAATGAGGTTGGCCTCATGCAAGGCAAGCATTGTACACACTGCACTATCACTCCAGTTCATGATCTTTGTTAAGCCACTATGGGCCAGTGTTGGATATAGCAGCTTTGGAGCTACGTACCTGTTTGTGAGGGGCTGTATGCAAAATTGAGGTGTATCAAATGAACATTTAGCCCTAGAGTCAAGATGTTCCATCTTCTTGAGTACAATTGCTATACCAAGAACCTAGAGGTAAACAGCTGTACCTAGAGGAAGGCACAATTCAAGAGCACCACTGGTTCATCAGGAAGGCCTCTTGGAAGAGCTGTTCAGGGCTCTGAGTTAAGGAAGTCATTGTGAAAGAAAGAACAATGTTTCAGCGTCTCCCAGCGACTTGGGAGTTTATCTTCCACTCAGTGGGTGTAACTCTGCCCCTATGGGGAAAGGTTGTTCTGAACGGGGAGAGCAAAATATAAAATAAAAAAATTTACATATTACAATAATTTGTTCCTATAAAGTTGAATCCTATGTAACAAAATCATTCCTTTGGGAGTTGAAATTTTCTTCTGAGCAGCAGTCAATTGTGTTAAAAGGTGGAACAAGGATGCGATGGTACAGTGTTATCAATCATGGGGCATGTTTCACATCTTTTTTAATATCTTTATTTAAACATCTTGATTACAAATATGATTGTGATTAGGTTTCAGTCATGTAAAGAACACCCCCCCTTCACCAGTGCAACATTCCCACCACCAATGTCCCAAATCTCCCTCCATTCCACCCCACGCCCACTTGTACTCCAGAAGGGCTTTCCAGTTCCCTCATTCATTCACATGGTTATGGTAGTTCTCAGTGTAGTTATTTCTATAACTGCACTCACCACTCTTTGTGGTGAGCTTCTTGAAGTGAGCTGGAAGTTCCAGCCCTCCTCTCATTGCCGCTGAGGATTGTTGCAAAAGTGACTTTTATTTTTCTTAAAACCCATAGATGAGTGAGACTATTCTGTGTCTATCTCTCTCCCTCTGACTTATTTCACTCAGCATGATCGATTCCATGTGTATCCATGTATAGGAAAATTTCATGACTTCATCTCACCTGAAGGCTGCATAATATTCCATTATGTATATATACCACAGTTTCTTTACCCATTTATTAGTTGAAGGGCATCTTGGTTGTTTCCAGAGTCTGGCTATTGTGAATAGTGCTGCAATAAATAGAGATGTGAGGAAGGGACTTTTGTATTGTATTCTTGTGTTCCTAGGGTATATCCCTAGGAGTGGAATAGCTGGGTCGAATGGAAACTCAATTTCCAATTTTTGGAGGAATCTCCATATCGTTTTCCATAGAGGTTGAACTAGATATCATTCCCACCAGCAGTGGATAAGAGTTTCTTTCTCTCCACATTCCCGCCAGCACTGATTGTTCTCATTCTTTGTGATGTGTGCCAATCTCTGTGGTGTGAGATGATATCTCATCATGGTTTTGATTTGCATCTCCCTGATGATTAATGATGAAGAGCATTTTTTCATGTATCTTTTGGCCATTTGAATTTCTTTTTTATCAAAGTGTCCATTTCTTCTCCCCATTTTTTGATGGGATTAGATGTTTTTTTCTTGTAAAGTTCTGTCAGTCCCCTGTATATTTTGGATATTAGCCCCTTATCTGATGGGTATTGGGTGAACAATTTTTCCCACACGGTGGGTCGCTCTTGTATTCTGGGTATTATTTCTTTTCAGGTTCAGAAGCTTCTCAGTTTAATGTATTCCCATCTGTTTATCTCTGTTTCCACTTGTTTGGAAAGTGCAGTTTCCTCCCTGAAGATGTCTTTAGTCTCAATGTCATAGAGTGTTTTACCTACGTATTGTTCTACATACCTTATGGTATCAGGTCTGATATCAAGGTCTTTAATCCATTTGTATTTTACCTTCGTACATGATGTTAACTGGGGGTCTATGTTCACTTTTTTGCAAGTGGCTAACCAGTTCTGCCAGCACCATTTGTTGAAGAGGTTTTCCCTGCTCCACTTAGGATTTCTTGATCATTTTAGGTGCTTGTATGTCTGGGGAACATGCTCTGAGAACTTAAGCCTATTCCACTGATCTGAGGAGTCTGTCTTTATTCCAATACCATGCTGTTTTGATAACTCTTGCTTTGTAGTACAGTTTGAAGTTGGGGAAAGTAATGCCTCCCATATTCCTTTTCCTAGGAGTGCTTCAGCTATTCGAGAGTGATTATTGTTCCAGATGAACTTCATAAGTGTTTGATCCACTTCTTTGAAGAATATCATGGGTATCTTTAGAGGGATTGCATTAAATCTGAATAATGCTTTGGGGAGTATTGCCATTTTAATTATGTTAGTCCTGCCAATCCATGAGCAGGGTATGTGTTTCCATTTCCGTGTGTCTTCTCTTATTTATTGGAGTAGGGCCTTGTAGTTTTCTTTGTATAGGTCCTTCACATCTTTGGTCAAGTTGACTCCAAGATATTTGAGTTTGTGTGGCACTAATGTGAATGGGATTACCTTCTTAACGTCCATCTCTTCCCTATCATTATTGGTGTATAGAAAGGCCATTGATTTCTGTGTGTTAATTTTGTAGCCTGCCACCTTGCTATATGAATCTATTGTTTCTAGAAGCTTTTTGGTAGAGTCTTTAGGGTTTTCTAAGTAGAGTATTATGTCATCTGCAAACAGTGAGAGCTTGACTTCTTCCTTTCCTATCTGGATTCCCTTGATATCTTTTTCTTGCCTGGTCGCTATAGCAAGAACTTCCAGTACTATGTTGAAGAGGAGTGGTGAGAGCGGACAGCCTTGTCTTGTACCAGAATTTAGAGGAAAGGCTTTTAGTTTTTCTCCATTGAGGATAATATTTGCCATTGTTTGTGGTAGATAGCTTCAACTATATTGAGAAAGGTTCCTTTCATTCCCATCTTGCTGAGAGTTTTGATCAAGAATGGATGTTGGACCTTATCAAATGCTTTCTCTGAGTCTATTGATATGATCATGTGATATTTTTGTTGTTGTTGTTGATGTTGTGTATGATGTTGATAGATTTATGGATGTTAAACCATCCTTGCATTCCTGGGATGAAACCTACTTGGTCGTAGTGTATGATCTTCTTGATGATGCATTGGATCCTATTTGCCAGGATTTTATTGAAGATCTTTGCATCTGCATTCATCAGGGATATTGGTCTGTAATTTTCTTTTTTGGCAGCATCTGTCTGGTTTTGGTATCAAGGTGATCTTGGCTTCATAAAAGCTGTTTGGGAGTGTTCCCGTTTTTTCAATTTCATGGAAGAGCCTGGCTAGGATTGGTAGTAGCTCCTCTTGAAAGGTTTGAAAAAATTCATGAGTAAATTCATCTGGGCCTGGGCTTTTCTTTTTAGGCAGACGTTTGATTACAGTTGCAATTTCTTCCATAGTGATGGGGGGTGTTTAGATATGCTACATCCTCCTTACTTAACCGTGGAAGGTTATAAGTGTCCAAGAATTTATCCATTTCTTCTAGGCTCTCATGTTTAGTAGCATAAAGTTTCTCAAAGTAGTCTCTGATTACCCTTTGGATCTCTACAATATCTGTCGTGATCTCCCCCTTTTCATTTCTAATACGGGTTATAAGGTTTCTCTCTCTCCCTCTTTGTGAGTTTTGCCAATGGTCTATAAATCTTGTTTATTTTTTCAAAGAACCAACTTCTGCTTTTGTTGATCTTTCGGATTGTTTTTTGGGTTTCCACTTCATTGATTTCTGCTTTCAGCTTTGTTATTTCCTTCTGTCTCCCTATTTTTGGTTCCTTTTGTTGGTCATTTTCTAATTTTATGAGCTGCATCATTAAGTTATTCAGGCATGTCCCTTCTTCTTTCCTGATGTGTGCTTGAAAAGCTATAAATTTTCCTTTCAGGACCACTTTTGCTATGCCCCATAGATTCTGGCAGTTTGTGTCTTCATTATCATTTGTTTCCAGGAAAGTTTTGATTTCTTTTTTTATTTCATCTCAGAACCACTGGTTGTTTAGTAGCAGGCTGCTTAATTTGCAATTGTTAAAGTTTTTCTTCTGTGTTTCTTTGTAGTTCACATCTAATTTCAGAGCCTTGTGGTCAGCGAAGGTGGCCTGCAAGATTTCTATCCTCTTGATTTTATGAAGCTATGTTTTATGTGTCAGCATGTGGTCTATCCTGGAGAATGACCCATGTACATTGGAGAAGAATGTGTATCCAAGTTTTATGGAGTGGAGTATCATATATATATATATATATATATATATATATATATATATATATATATATATATATATATATATACTAATCCTCTTTCTTCCATTTCTCTTTTCATGGCTAGTATGTTTTTGTTGGGTTTCAGTCTGGTTGATCTATCAAGTGTTGACAGAGCCATGTTGAGGTCTCCCACAATTATTGTGTTATTATTGATGTCTTCTTTCAGAGTTATCAATAATTGTATTAGTTTGCTGGTCTCTCATTGGGTGCATATATGTTTAATAGTCTGATTTCTTCTTGTTGTACATATCCCTTGATTAGTAAAAAGTGTCCATCTTTGTCCCTTACCACTTTTCTGAGTATAAAGATATTAATATGGCCACCCCAGCTTTTTTAAGGTTGTTGTTTGCTTGAATGATTTTTCTCCAACCTTTGATTTTGAGTCTATATTTGTTCTGATTGTTCAGGTGTGTTTCTTGTAGGCAGCAGAAGGTTGGATTCATCTTTTTGACCCATCTTGCCACTCTGTGTCTTTTAATTGGTGAATTTAGTCCATTGACATTGAGGGAGATGATTGTCACAGGATTTAATGTCATCTTTGTAGATAAGTTTGCTGTGTTTGTTGGTCTCTCTTGTCTTAAAGTAGGCCTTTCAGTTTTTCCTTTTAGACTGGTTTTTCATCTGTGAAGTTTCTAAGCTATTGTTTATCCATGAAGCTATGTATTCTTCCTTCAAACTTGAACGTGAGTTAGGCTGGGTGCAGTATTCTCGGTGAGGCATTCATTTCATTCAGTCTTGTCACAATATCCCACCACTGTCTTCTGGCCTTGAGAGTTTCTTGTGACATGTCTGCTGTGAGTCTTAAGGATGTCCTTTTGAATGTAATTTCCTTTTTTGATCTTGCTGCTTCCAATATTCTATCTCTATCTGTGGGATTTGTCGTTGTAACAAGGATGTGTCTTGGGGTGTTTTTCTTCGGGTTTCTTTTAGCTGGTACTCTTCGGGCATGCAGGATTTGATTGCACGTAGTGTTTAACTTTGGGAGTATCTCTTTGATGATGTCTTTGACAGTTGATTCTTCCTGGGGATCTCCTACCTGGGCCTCTGGGACTCCAATGATTCATATGTTGTTTCTTTTTTTTTTTTTTTTTTTTTTGGTTTTTGGGCCACACCCGTTTGACGCTCAGGGGTTATTCCTGGCTATGTGCTCAGAAATCGCCCCTGGCTTGGGGGACCATATGGGACGCCGGGGGATCGAACCGCAGTCCGTTCCTTGGCTAGCGCTTGTAAGGCAGACACCTTACCTCTAGCGCCACCTTCCCGGCCCTCATATGTTGTTTCTGTTGATTTTATCAAAGACTTCTATTTTCATCTGTTCGCATGCCTTGAGTACTTTTTCCATTGCCTGTTCGTTTGTCTTAAGATTCTTTTCCAATTTCTTCTGCTGTGTTGAGTTTTTCTGTGTAACATCTTCCAGTGCTCCAATTCTCTCCTCAGCTGCTGTTACCCTGCTGGCGAGGCCATCCATTGAGGTTTTCAGTTGAGCTACCATGTTTTTCAGATCTATTATTTCAGTTTGAAGTTTTCTGATTTCTGTCTTTGTGTTCTGTTCAGATCAATCTGTGCTTTCTTTGAGTTCTACGAACATCTTCTAAATTTCTATTCTAAGCTTCTTATCCGTGAGGTTAATCATATAGTTGGAATTTTTGGGGTCATTCGAGCTATCATCTCCATTCTCTGTGCATGGTGTTTGCCTGCAAGGTTTCCCCATTGTCAAGCTTGTAGTGTGATTTTTTTTCTGCATATTGTGGTGGGGTTCATTGGTTAGAAAGACTGTGCAGCTGTAGGGGCCAGGCGGTGGCGCTAGAGGTAAGGTGCCTGCCTTGCCTGCGCTAGCCTAGGACGGACCGTGGTTCGATCCCCCGGTGTCCCATATGGTCCCCCAAGCCAGGAGCGACTTCTGAGCGCATAGCCAGGAGTAACCCCTGAGCGTCACCGGGTGTGGCCCCCCCCCCAAAAAAAAAGAGTGTGCAGCTGCGAAGGGAAGCGGAGTGGCTGCGCTCTTCTGGGGCCTTTAGGTGACAGTTTTTGGGGGTTTGCTTCCCAAGGCTCTGAGGAGAGCTTCAAGAATTCAGGAAAGACAGAGAAGCACAGGACAGAGTTCCCTTCAGGTCTTCAGGATCCTCAGAAGAAGCACAGGGGGCCGGAGAGATAGCATGGAGGTAAGGCATTTACCTTTCATGCAGAAGGTCATCGGTTTGAATCCCGGCATCCCATATGGTCCCCTGTGCATGCCAGGAGCAATTTCTGAGCACGGAGCCAGGAAAAACCCCTGAGCACTGCCGGGTGTGACCCAAAAACCACAAAAAAAAAAAAAAAGAAGAAGAAGCACAGCATGTGTTTCACATCTTGTGGCATTTTCTCAGTTTCCCACCAGAACTCCCTACACCGATCCCTCCTACCCTCTCTACCAATTGACTCACAGCGATCTTACCAGAGTCCACAACACATAACAAATATTTGAGTGTTTACTGTGTATAAAAACACCTGATTAATCTTTCTACAGCTTCACTCTTGGTCTTGGTCCTAACTTGTTCCAGATTCTCGGTGACTTCCCTGATTTTAAGAAGCTCCCACTTGGGGCCGGAGAGATAGCATGGAGGTAAGGCGCTTGCCTTTCATGCTGAAGGACGGTGGTTCGAATCCCGGCATCCCATATGGTCCCCGGAGCCTGCCAGGAGCGATTTCTGAGCATAGAGTCAGGAGAACGCTGCCGGGTGTGACACCCCCCCCCCCCAAAAAAAAAGAAGCTCCCACTAGAAGGTCTGATGATTCAAAGCTCTGTGCATTCTGTCCCCGCCTACTCTTGAAGTTCTGCCCCCACTTGGAACTCAAAGTCTAGGAGAACTTGTCATGCACCTTCTGAATACTTCATGCTGTTCCATATTGACCATTTCTCAAAATCCTTCAAACCCCCAAAGCTGAGACTAGTAACCCCCTTCTCTAACCTAGGGATTACTTCTGTGTTTAGTTTTATTCTTATGCTTAATTCACTCATGAGCTTTATCCTTTAGTTTGTATAAAGGGATGATTCATAGGTTCTTTCTAAGTCATAGAAGAAATATTTCCCCTCATACTGGTTTCCTTCACCTGATTTAGTCTATGTAGTGCATTTTAATATGTTTTACTATATGTATGGCTGGGCTACCATGAATTAATTTTTGCTCAGCTATTATGAACTAATCTTCATCCTAGATCTTCATGCCATGACAAGATCCCTCCTTTTTCACTCATAATCTAAAGAGGGAGACAATGACTTAACAATGTGATTCAAGTAGTAGAACTCTTGCCTTGCATGTGCAAGACTCTGGGTTTGATTCCTAGCACTACAAAATAAATGAATAAAATTAACTAAAAGGTAGATGGTGGTTAAAGTAGTAGGGGTTAAAGCATGTGCTTTGCAAGCTGTGGATCCTGGTTCTTTTCCTAACACCCATTTTCCCCTGAAAACTGCTGAGAGAGCCCTGGGTAATCCCTGGCACCACAGTGCCCTAATAGCACTAAAACCTTTAGACTTCACATTGAAGCACTGGCTGAGCTGTTCAAAACTCCCCTGAGCCACTTGAGCACTGCTTAGTAGGCTCTTCCATATACAACAAAATAAAAATTTAAAGGAAAGAGAATGACAATGGCATCATGGCTGTCACAGAGGAAGGGGATCAGGATGAGACTTGCTCTGATTCCTCAGAGAGAGACCAGGGAGGGAGCACAGAGCTCTGAACCTGGATCCAGGCACAAACTTATTTTAAAGAATAGTGCAAAGTCAACTAAATGGGCCCAGAAAGCACCTGGGGCCTTGTTATAGGCTGAATCTGTGTGATCTGGGAGGGCTTATGTTGTAGCAGGAGCTTATAGCATATGACTCAGGGAGAACTGCAGCAGGTTGGGGTGTGTATTCTCTTCTGTTTTCATTCAAAAAAAGACTGGTTCTGCTTAGACTGAATTTTCCTAGTGGGGAAATAGGATTTGCTCCTCTCTTATAAACCAAGGATGTAAATATGTAATCTGGCAGAAGTCCCCTCTGAGAGGGGACTCAGCAGACTGGAGAAACTTGAGTTCAGGCCTCCACATCTACCCGCACCTATCACTGACTTGGTGACTGGTCATAGCAAGGGATCACCTGTAGTAACATATGCCTGTCATCCCCCCTTCAAGCCTTTTTCACCAAGAATATGAGACTTGGAGTTGCAGCGATCTCATACTGCTTGATGACAGCAATATCCATGATATTGGAACCCTCAAAAAGTGTGTCTGGTTTTATTTGTCTTGACCTCACTCATTCAGACTTCATTCACTGAAATAGCTGATAATCTGATAGGTATGTTTCTTTCCCAAGTGTCTTTTTCATAAATAGAAGAAAGTTGATGATAAAGATGCTTAAAATGTTGGCAGAGGTTTCAAGTAAGCTTACATGGGTTTAGAAACATGAATTTATATAAACACTATTTCTTAGTTATTAGGATTAAACCCAGGGTCTCATGTATATGAGACATGCATTCAACTCCCAATTGCATCCATGACCTACAGCCATTTCTCCTTAATGAATAATTCTGTGATTTATTCATTTTCTAAAATGCACTAATAGACGCAGTGTCATTCCCTGGGCCAAGGGACAACAATAATAGTGAGAGCAAATCTTTATTGAGAACTTTAAAGTGGGCTTATTAAAATCTTGCAGAGAATAAAAAACAAATCAATTTCCTTTAAAAGAAAAAAAAGACATCCTTGGATTTGAAATAGTCCACTGCAGGAAGATGCTCATGGTTCTTGGCTAAAATGGAGGTGCCAGGAGCTCTGTGTCAGGTCCAAGAGGTACCGGAAGTAGAAGGACACACTCCCTCACAACTCCTCACAACTTCCTCATGATTTCAAAAAATGTCTAGAAGACAAACTTTGAAAAAGGAAAAACTAGGTTTTTTTTTTTTTTTTGGTTTTTGGGTCACACCTGGCGATGCTCAGGGGTTACTCCTGGCTCTACGCTCAGAAATCTCTTCTGGCAGGCTCGGGACCATATGGGATGCCGGGATTCGAACCACCATCCTTCTGTATGTAAGACAAATGCATTACCTTCATGCTATCTCTCTGGCCCCCCAAAAACTAGTTTTTATTACACATGTGACACATTAGCTTAACTTGGGCCTATCACTTCCATTGCCCCCTTCATTCCTCACTTTTCACTAAGTATGCTTTAAAAACTTTTTGAAAAGCAGCAATAAACTGGAAATTTTGAGTCACATCTGTCAATCTACTCTTCCCTATCAAAGTGCTTTGAATTACTCCATCTCTAGACTATTTATATTAAATATTTGTGGAAAATATGGTATTTGGAAATTAGCATTACAATCCATTTATCCATTTACATGTCCTGGTGCTCACAGTTTTTCAAGTGGATTAACAAAATGCTGATCTATTTTTGTATAGATGACATCAGGCTGAGAAACAACTAATCTATATTCTGTGTTATTCTATGTAGGTCAAGGACCTTCTCCTTGCTTTCAGCTCTTGATCATTTTTTATAAATGACTTTTCCTTTAATTATAACATATTCAATTAATTGATGATGGCCTCCAAACTGGTAAATCAAGTGCTCCCATCTAGAAAGAAATTAAACAAGAAGTCAATGCAACCAAATCAAAATAATCACAGTGTCAACAAGTGCTAAATTTAAAAGCATATTCTTCCTAAATTCCTTTATACCTATACACTGATATTTAAGGCTTAAAGATTAACTAGTTTGTGATAAATCAAACATTGTTAAAGTATATATTTGACCCTGAGATGTTGATTCATTAATAATACATGCACTGTAACATCTGCATTATTTTTGTTAGTAAGAATTTTGGCCAGTAGAATCATAGATTCCCATTTATTCTGAACAAGGGATCCAAGGACTAGAATAGGGTCAATAGATGGACAAGTTTTCTATTTTGAACCATAAGACTTAAAAAGTAACATTGGAGACCCCACCAATTAGCAGACTGGGGTGAGTATTGAAAAATCAGGGGTGAGAAAACTGAAGGCAGCTCTTGGGGCCCAGCACCAATGAAACATCAGGGAGCTAAAGGACTCAAGGAATCTTAGCACAAGGACATGCAGATATTTTTCAAAAAGGATTCATCCTGGTGGCACTAGAGGTAAGGCATCTGCCTTGCAAGCACTACCCTAGGACCGACCATGGTTTGATCCCCCGGCATCCCATATGGTCCCCCAAGCCAGGAGCAATTTCTGACCACATAGCCAGTAGTAACCCCTAAGTGTCAATGGGTGTGGCCCAAAAACAAACAAACAAACAAAAACAAAACAGGATTCATCCTGCAGCAGGCCCCATCCAATAAAAGACCCCCAGAGTAAAAAGACTGTCCTACAATGTTGTGGCAATCCAGGAATGTGCTTGTGATCTCTCAAAAGCAGCTATTTACTCCTGTTCAGTGGCTCTGGTTCTAACTTCTAAATGTTCTCACAACATAATGAATCAGAAACCACGTGGCACAGGCTCCTAGGATAAGTAGAGGTCAGAAGCCAAGCCCAAAACTAAAAACATGCAAAGTTTTTAGTCCCAAGTCCAGGTAAACAGAGCAGAAGCATGGAGAACTATAAAAGACCTAAGACAAACTGAGAGACTGACCAAGCTAGGTCTTCTCTGCAACTAAGAAAAGGGTGGATAGTCCAGCAGGTAAGGTGCTTGCCTTGTACATGACTAGTTTGTATTATCACCAACATCACATCATGTTGTCCCCCAAGCACTGCTAATAGTGATCCCTGAGCATACAGCCAGGCTCAGTGAGGGAAAGGAAGGAGAGGGAGGGAAGGGAAGCAGGGAAGATGAAGAAAAAGGAGGTGAAGGAGGAAAAGAAGGGAGGGAAGGGAAGGGAAGTAGAGGAAGGGACAGAAGAGTTTGAGTAGTTTCCCTGTCACTAATAATTAGTGAGAAAGGGCATTAAACAGAACTTCCATATTATAATGAACATTAAGGAAATGAGCCTTATTGGGAGGATGCCTACCTGGATGCATTCATGATAATGAGATCTCCCTGCTTGCCAACTTCTAGAGATCCATGTGTGTGCGATTTTCCTAGTGCATAAGCTGCATTAATGGTGGCAGCAGCCAAGGCCTCTGGCATGGACATTTTCATGTTCACACAAGCCAGATGCATCACCATGGGCTAAGGCAGACAGAAAAAGCATTGGAGGAAAGTTAAAAAATGATTGGCTGCTAGAGTTTTCTCAATGCAGCACAAAACATAAAGGGAGTTAAATATATATATTATATATATACATATATATGTGTAAATTATAACTTTACATTTATACAAGTCTTATGCTTTGGAAAATACTATTTCAGAGGTAATTCCTTTCATATATATTTAATATTTGTCAGTAATTTTTTAAGACTACTAACTTGATAAATTAAAGTTTACCTAAACTTACTTAGTAAAACTTGCTTGAGTCTATCTATGCTTTCTTGGAAATAGATCACTATAAAAATCACAATACTCATCGCAGAGTCAGAAAATTTTGCAAATAGAATCTTCTCTTGTCTCTGTGTCTGAATGATATTGACTGATTGGTACTTATAAAGAAACTTATAAGGAAACAAAGAAGCTTAGCTCTCTCTGAGGGTTTTTATTGACCCTGACAGTAACAGTTACTGTCAATAACCTTTCTCTTATTTTACAGAAAAATAATTTTAGCTATTTGTTATATATTAATAGTTCATCAATTTTTGTTAACATTTTATTCTTTGAAGTTTTAAACTCTCACTAAATTGTTCCCTGCAATTGTAGAAGGAATGAATTTAGAAGACTAATTAACTCAGCTGTATGACTTTCCCAAAAGAAAGTTTCATCATCTGTAGAAATGTCCACACACCAGTCAAGCCCTGTCAGTCAAGATCAACGGGCACAATGGCATGTTGTTTCCGTCAGAGCCCAAGACTAACCTGCAGGCATGTTGAGTTCACATGCCAATGACTCAAGCACCTAATGAAATAGGTTGAGCTTGTAAAACCTTGGTAAGATTGAATACTCTCCTCAGGAAGATATTTTTAAAATACTTACCATTGAAAAGCAATATGCGTTAGGGTTGAAATCACTGCCCAGAGCCACGATCACACCTTCCTCTAGCATCTTCCTTGCTCGTGGCTGTGTCAGTCTAAGGAAGAGGGAAAGATAGGAGAAGAGAAGCTCAGCATCTAAGAATCCAAACCAACTGTGTCCTGGAGGCCACCAAAAGAGACTTGCAGTTAAAAAGGGATTGTTTTGAAATTCAGCTGAACCCCAGGACTCTGGAGTTTTTTTTTTTAATCAATCTACTTTTGAAATTGTTTGGTTCTGAGTAACTTTTCCCATTTGTGATTGTTTATCTAGCAATCTTCAGAGATACTCAGAAAGTCTTGCAATGAAGAAAAATAGAAAGTATGAGTTGTTTTCCAATATAATAAACATTTTTGTGATTCATAGTACAAAAATGTAGTTTGTAGAATCTACAAGTAATGTAAAGTCTTGAATGAAGAAAATAGAAAGTATGAGTTGTTCAATATATAAACATTTTGTGATATGTACTGTATGAATAAGTTAATGATGATGAAAGTTATCATTATAGTTTGGTGGAAGGTGATTCCAAGTTGTACTCCTCAGACCCACAGTCATTCTCAGTGACACTTAGCTGGCTGTGCAGTCTCTCAGTCCAGCAAGAAGATACTGCTTAGGTCCAGGTGTGCTTGGGGGTAACAGGGCCACATCTGACAGTATTTAGGGTCCCTGGGAAATGTAATGCCAGAGATCAAAGCCAGGATCTAGCTCATGTAAGCCATGGGCCCTATTTCCTTGAAAGGGCTCCCCATTTCCAAATGCTGAACTCCTAAGCATGGCTCAGAAGGCCTGGGATTCCTCCCAACAATCCTTGGCCAACTTAATCAGCACATCAATGTGCTGCGACTTGGGCCTAGGGGGCCAAAGATTACTCAGGCCACCGCACTGGTGGTGCTCAGGGAATTCTAGGACTATATCCCAAGATACTCAGGGGACTGTATTTCATGCTGGGGATCCAGCCAGGATCAGCCACATGCAAGTCATGCACCTTAACCCGTTTACAATGTCTGTGCCTCCCAGAGGGATCTTTGATTAAAATAACATCGATTTCACCACTGGGCTTTTAAAAATACTCTGTAACTCCTCACATACTTCCTGTCCTATTTCAGATTCAGAACTAAGATATCTCATCTCTTACTGCTCCTCTGAGCAGTCTGCCTTTGTGATCCCTCACATACAAGGGCTACATGTCTACTATAACATCCACTTGCTCAGCAGTGGATGTCTTCACTCCACCTTCCAGCCTCCCTAACGTAAGACTGGGCCTCTCACCTCCAAGAGGTCTCTACACAAATTGTCCCTTTCAGAAAGCCTTTCCCTGACCAACCCAAGAAACAAAGCAATGTTCCATCACACACTTTGCTTGTCTGCTCTGACTTTTTGGGTAGCAGTTAGCAACACTCCACTTTCTAATTTTGCACAGTGGCTGTCTCTCCATTAGGACGTTTTTGCTTTAAGGTCTTTATTTTGTTGGCGGCTGGATTTTTGGTGCCCAGAACAGTCAGCTGCCAAGGAAGAAAGCTTTAGTACACATGTTGGATACACAAATTAACAACAGAGTGGAGACAGCAACGATGTATCCCAGGGCATGAATGACGACCTGCAGGATCACTTCAGTGAGTGTTTCACTCTTTGTCTTATTTCACAGGAAAACATGCTAGATATTTGTTATATATTAATAGTTTATAAATTTTTTTTGGTTAGATTTTATTCTTTGAGGTTGTAGACTCTCACTAAGTTTTCCCCATTTTAAGGTTTACTTTACAAGAAACTTCTATGCTTAAAGCTGACTTTATAACCCTGAGGCAGTTACTAGGTACTGACCCTATTCATATCTTGAGTTGGATCCTTCAGTGTCCTGGTGAGCTACTATGCTCATGGAGGATGTTTAGCAGCAACCCTGTCCTCTACCCACTAGGATGCCAGTGGTGCCCTCTAATGGTGACAACCAACACTCTCTCTACAGGTGATTCCTCAAAAGAGTCTATACTCCATACTGGCTCTCCCTATTCCTGGCCTTGCTGAATTGTCCTCAGTTGCAGTTGAGGGTCTGTGTTTTGGGGACAAGGGCTTTCTGTTTATTCCTTTCAAGATGGCAGATTTCCAGGAGAAAGTTGAGTGGTTTTATTTTCTGAAAAGTGAATTATTTTGAGATTTTGAATAATTTTGAGATTCTCTACTCAGACATTGTCAAATATCCCCTACAGGGATGTTGTCAAATATCCTGAGGTGGAGGGCCAATGTCCTCTAGCCATAATAGGATAATAATTTCCAGAAAAATCCACCAGAAGTACCTCCTTCTAAAAGAATAAATTGCCTAGAAAGGCTGGCCTCTCAGCCTTTAACTCAGCCAGCCCATTGCACTCCCTCCTGCACACAAGCCCTAAGGCTTCATATTTTGCATAATTAAAGAAAGGTGACTATAAAAGATGGTTTCAGTGGGTCTGCTTCATTTAGGACATATAGCAAAATTCCAGGGAAAGTTGTACAAAACACATCTTTTGCCGGGCTCCGGGATTTAGGAGGCTTGGTATATAGGATGGCATTCCCTCTAATCTTCTTAGGAAACAGCTCAGAGCCTAAATACTGCTTCAGGCCTAATTTTACAAGTGTTTTTTTTTAATCAAATATAAAGCCAGTTTCAATATTTTCTCATTCTAAAAGTACTGCTTAAAGATGCTTCCATTGGAAAATTCCAAAAAAAGAAAACGAAAACAAAGTGCCACACTCTCCAATAACTCTCTCAATTAAAGACAACTTGGGTCCAAGGTCCTTCTCCTTGGGGTAATTTGGTCACAATGGTATAATGCAGCACCCCTGGCTCCAAGGAGCTTGCTTGGCTCTTGTCTTGCATGTTAAAGGGATTTTCAGACATTATAATGTATGTAAAATAGTAGAAGTCTGTGGTCTTCCTGGTGTGCACTTGGAGCTCTTGTGTGGGGTGAGAACACCTCACCTCAGCATGTAGGCGGTGGTGGGTAGAAGGACAGCGGAACACCGGGCCTTTGCCATGGCAGCAATGCCTTCATCACTCACTTCTTCCAGGTGACTTATGGCCAGAGCTCCCAGTTCAGCCCCAAGCTACACAGAATGAGCAGAGAGAGACAGGAATTAGCTAGCAGCAATACAGATCAGTAAAAGGCCAGATGACAGTTTTGCCCCCAAAAGAACATCATTAGATTATTGAGATGTCTTGCTCTCTCAAGCACAGACATCCAAATGAGGAAAAACTTTGTTAACAGAAAAATAAATTCATTTCAAAAGTAACTAAGATGCTACCTGAAAGGGGAAAAAAAAGACGTTAGACACACATAACTATTGACAATTATTAGCTATTTGCTAAAATAAAAAAATGTTTATGGGTCAGAGAGATAGAGGAGAGCAATACTCTGCATGAAGAAGGCTCAGGCTTGATCCCCAGCACTGCATAATCACCCAGTCACCATCAAAAGTAAGCTCAAGCCTCAAGCCAAAATTAACCCCCAAATACTACCAGTTGTGCCCTCCTCCAAAGAAGTATAAATAAAAGATGCATTTATAAATCTTATGAATCAAAATAAAACCTGAGGTAAAATTGGTGTTAAGTCAAATAACTACAGAATCGCACACACACAAACACACACACATACACACATGCACACACAAAACCAGAATAATAAAAGGCGTTTAGTAGAATGTAGTAAAAGCATGAGCTGAGAAGACAAACTTTACACACGTGGAATTCATATGCGCTCAAAAGTTTAATTTTCTATACATAAGTTTGTGCTACATAAGTTTGATTTTTTTTTCTATATATAAAAATATTTGGGCTTGGGGCTGGAGAGAGAGCATGGAGGTAAGGTGTTTGCCTTGCATGCAGAGGGATGGTGGTTCAAATCCCGGCATCCCATATGGTCCCCTGAGCCTGCCAACAGCGATTTCTGAGCATAGAGCCAGGAGTAACCCCTGAGCACTGCTGGATGTGACCAAAAACCAAAAATAAATAAATAGATAAATAAAAATATTTGGGCTAGATTGTTAGTAAAAAATCAAGAGGAGGTAATGTCAAGGAAACATGCATTCAAATGTTCTCAACCTGAAGAACATTCACAGACACACACATGCAGACTGAAGGGTAGGCATGCCAAAAGTCCATGAAAATCCATGCAGATTCATAGTTGTTCTCACACTGCAGCCCACAGGGCAGAGCTAATCCATTCATACCCAGGAGCAGTCTATGTTGAGACTTTATTTATAGCCACAGGAAGCTATAGTATGGCAAGTCTTTGATAGGGTCTAAGCCATGGAGGAAGAGGAGACATACGTCCTTGAAGGAATAGATTAAAGGAATATATTAGAGTAGAGGCAAACCTGAAGTATAAAAGTTGTTGCTGGAATACAGGTGAGAACTGGTGGCAATAAACCATACATTGGGGTGAAAGGAAGTAAATACAAGATGCTAAGGAGAATGGGCTAAGGTATGGAAAGGTAGTGGGGGCCAGAAGCCAGGCCTTGTACTGCTGCAGTTAAGACAAACTGAGTGTGGCTGCATAGGTACTTACACCTTCTTGGCAGTTGTTTCTTCTGGATCTTAGAAAAAAAGACAAATAAATTCGTAACTATAATATTATGTTGTCTTATTCACTGTTAAAGTTCTAGAGGGTAGAATAGTATCTGGCACACAGTAGACACTCAGATATTTGTTGAAAGCATAAATAAATGAATCTGAACAAGACATGTATTTGAATAACCTCCTGAGGCTATACATTGAGTGTTCCACTACAATGCATCTGGATTCTATTATAAAAAGATCCTAGAAGGAGCATATAAAATGAATAGACAGACTCTGCTATTGTGGCTTTGTGTGCCAACCAAACTAGATTTTGCATTTAGAAAATAAGATAATAGTTATTTCTCTTTTTATACTAATAGATAATAATAAAAAATATATGTGCCTTGGGAGTCAGAGCAAAAGCTCATTGGGTAGGACATTTGCCTTGCAAGTGGCTGATTGAGGGTTAATTCCCCAGATTCCAGATGGTCCCCTGAGTCTGCCAGATGTGATTTCTGAGCTCAAAGTCAGGAGTAACCCCTGAGCACTGTTAGGTGTGGCCCCAAAACCAAAATAAAATAAATAAATGTGCCAGTGCTGGGTAGATTGTTCAGAGGAGTGGTGAGCATGTGTTGCATTTATGAGGCCCTGAGCTTGATCCCTGGGCATGCAAGCTCCCTGGAGAACCACTGAGAGCAACCCTTGAGCATCAAGGCAGGAGTAGCCCCTGAGATCTGTGTGTGAGCTCGAAACAAGATAAAATAACAAATAAAAGTCCCACAAAAATGAGAACTTCTGAACCCAGAGAGATAGCACAGTGGCGTTTGCCTTGCAAGCAGCCGATCCAGGACCAAAGGTGGTTGGTTCAAATCCCTGTGTCCCATATGGTCCCCCGTGCCTGCCAGGAGCTATTTCTGAGCAGACAGCCAGGAGTAACCCCTGAGCACCACCGGGTGTGACCCAAAAACCAAAAAAAAAAAAAAAAAAAGAGAACTTTTAATAAGAAGCTGGAGATTCTAGGGTTCAGTCAGAGTAAATCAGCACTGTGCTTCAACAAATTCCCCCATGCTGTTACTTCCCAGAGGGTTATTCCTTCCTTGGAACAAATGGATTAAGTTTTCCCTACATGAGTGTTGGTCGACAAAAGAAAAACGAGCAGTCAACGGTACCTCAGCAGCCTTCATCGGGTGGAGTTCATCCCCATGGAAGTTAATCTGCAGCCCCATCTCTTTTCCAGTTTGAAGAATCCTTCTGGTGGTCTTGAGGTCAAAAACGCCCTTTTCACAGAACACATCTATATTGTCGATGTGTAATTCCCCTTTCATGCTAAGTTCCTTCAGTTTGGGGAGTTGGTTATGGACAATGTCATCAGCAGCTTCAGTAGCAGTTTTTCCTCTAAGGAAAGAAAATGATAGCCACAGAGAAATATACAGATAATTATACATTTATTAGATATATACATATATGGATTTTTATACCACTATACTTAGCAATGGTCAGGGATTATTACTCTTGGTTTAGGGATCACTTCTGGCTATGCTTGGGACCATATGCAGTGCTGGGGATTGAATCTGGGTTGGTTGCATGTCAGGCAAGTGTTTTAACTGCTATACCATCTTTCTGGCTCATATGTATATATATGTGTATATATATATATATATATATATATTAATAGGAAAAAGTTTTTTTTGTTGTTGTTTTGGGCCCACACACTGCGCTTCTCAGGGCTTACTCCTGGCTCTTTACTCTTAATGGGGACCAGTTAGTGTGCCCATGATCAAACCTGGGTGGGCCAAATATAAGGCAAGCACCTTGCCCCTTGAGAAAGTATTTTTGAGGCACCTAGACACTGCGCTTGAGAAACTATATGTAAGTGACTTTGTAACTCTAGAGGATAGAGAAAGCATCAAAGCTACAACTTGGGGCTCTATAATAACTGAGACATAGAATAGTCTCTAGAATAGTCTAGTGATGTCTTCACTCACCCTGAAAGCACAAATGCAAGTGATCGCCCATTCTAGCATTCTTCTGTCACCACTGAGAAAGCCAGCAAGCAACTGAACTAAAAACTGATTCTTAGAATGCTTCCTAGAGTGCTTCTCCAGCAACTCAACATTATGGGCCCAGATATCACCCTGACTTTTTTTTTCATAATGTTTCTAGATCCTAAGACTTCTGTGTGTGATCTGAGACAAGAGGGGGAAGACCCTGAAGTTTTGTTTCTGGCATAGTAGTAATATATTAGAAAGTGCTGGGTTTTGGAAGTCTGATGAAAACTGACCTCTTCAATTTCTAGCTATGCACATTGAACACTGTATTTGGACACCAGTGGGCACACTCACAACCTTGAGCTTTTTATCACTGGAGGACAAATGCAAACCTTAGAGGTTCTAAACAAATGAACCATAGTTCTGCCAAGTTTCAATCCTGTGTTTGGCACACAGGGCCTCATGTTCAGCAAAAGTCATTTGGATGGGCGAGTTGGGATAAGCTGTAAGGAGAGCGGCAGTCACATACACTGCTTCTTATTATCAAGACAATCATAGAGAATAAGGTGTTAGCTGTTTTACAGATGAATAATTATGTTCAAAAAGTTAAGGGATCTTCACAAACCACTCAATCATAATCAGTTGGGTTGGATTTAAACTTGGATCTGGCCATCACACCAGAGTGAAACTTCTCCACAAAAATCCAGTCTTTCCTAGTAAAAACAGGAGCCAACTCTCTAACACATTATTTTCCATTTGAAAATAAGGGCTATTTTTTATATAGATAAACTATTGCTATAATCTCAGCACACTTTTACTTTTGTTTTCTTTTTATAGTGCATGCACCTTTTAACATTAGCCATTTCAGACATATATGCTAAATCATACAAATATCATTGAAATTTCTAAGTATCTGTCTTTTGTAAATTTTAATAAAACAGTAAACATATTTGGCTCCTTTGAAGATGTTGAACAAAAATTAGTAAAAATGTTACAGTTTTATATCAAATAACATTGATTTGATTGTCCCTAGGTCCCAGATTAAGAAATTATATTCCAGATCTGTCTATGCCACAATAGGGTTGCCAACTATAAAAAATAAAATGATTAAAATTTAAAATAATTTTGGTCAGCTTTACCATTTAGATATTTTTAGATCTCGGTTTTCAGAGATTAAACTACACTGTGACTTTTAGGAAGCCCTGTGAATTTTTAAGCCCTGAATTCCTTATCTGGATCTGTTTGTTCTGGAATGGCAAGTCGTCTAGTCCAGAAATTTGGGGAACAAATAAGCAAATTAGAACAGAATTCTCTACAGGAAAGCCTGATAAGAAGTTTTTTAAATAGAGCTGGAAGTTATTTTTTTTAATTACATTAAAGCATAAAGCATTGCTTTTAAACAAGCAAACAGTTGAACAAAATGAAAAACTACAAGGAATGGTCTTTGCCTGGAAATTTGATCCAGCGCTATATTTTGCATTGTTGTGTATAATGCTGAGAATTGAGGGCAAGAGGCCCAGGTAGGCCAGGGATCAACCCAGGGCTTTACACATACCAGGCAAGAACTCTACCCCCTTGAACCACATTTCCAGTCCCAAGCACATTATTCGTAAAGTGTTTTGTATGAAGTTCTTAGTGATAGCACAGCGGATAGGGCGTTTGCCTTGCACAGACCGACCCTGCTTCTATCCTCAGCATCCCATATGGTCCCCCAAGATCCTGAGTGAAGAGCCACGAGTAACCTCTGAGCATCACTAGAGATGCTTTCCTGCACCCCACCAGTCTCCACCCAAGGGGCAAAGGTGCTTTGTGCTGACACTGGAAACTAAACATTGAAGTCATTTTCAAGGATCTCTAAGAGGGCATTTCCTTATGTTAACCAACAGACACAGGCTGAGTCTTCCTAACACCAAGGTAGGAAACTGCCCAGCAGAACTAGCACATCTCCCCAAGGCTTCAACCACCTGTCTCCTTCCAAGTAAAAGTCCAAACCCCACCACCCGCAGGCTAACCTCTCCCTCTCACAGATGCGGCAGGGCCCCTACAAGATAGATGCTCCCCTGGGCGGAGTTACTTTGGCACTGAGTGAGCCCCGCAGTAAGTGGCCGAGATGCCGATGTCCAGCTCCCGCCGGGCGCGCTCGATCACCCGCAGCATCTTGAGCTCCGTCTCCAGGTTGAGGCCGTAACCGCTCTTGCACTCCACTAGCGTGGTCCCAGCGCTCAGCATGCAGCCCAGCCGCTGCCGCAGGCTTCCGAACAGCTCGTCCTCCGACGCCTGGCGGGTGCGCTCCACCGTCAAGTTGATCCCGCCGCCAGCCTGGTGGATCTGCATGTATGTGGCTCCTGCCAACTGAACACACCGCTCCGGGTTAGGCGGGCAAATGCGGGCACTGGGCCGTCGGGACCGCGGGATTCCAGCCCATTAAGAAACATGATTTGCAGGGGCCGGAGTGGTGGCACAGCGGTAGGGCTTTTGCCTTGCATGTGGCTGACCCAGAACGGTCCTGGGTTCCATCCCTGGCCTTCCCTATGGTTCTCCGAGCCAGGAGCGATTTCTGAGCACATAGCCATAAGTAACCCCTGAGTCACCAAGTGTGGCCCAAAAACTAAAAACAAACAAGCAAAAAAAAAAAAAAAAAAAAAAAAAAGCAAGCAAGGTAATGGGAAGATTGGAATCCAGAGGGGGGAAAGGACTCAAGAAAAAGCAGCTATTGGAGATTCCCTGGAGGGTTACAGGGCAGCGACAATGACCAGCCAGTAAGAAGTGTCTCTGTATTTCTATTTTATCCTGGTTTTTGACTCACTCTCCATGTGCGCAGGGAGGTGTTCTGGTGGGCTCTTCAGACCTGAGGCCATCTGGGCGTGGAACTAGGGCATGCATTCAAATCAAGTGCACTGGCCACCCATTAGGCCAGTTTCTGGCCCGTGTTTCTGTACTGCAACTCCCCAATAGGCTCCAGGTCGATCGTGAAGTCTCCCAGGCTTCCTCCTTCACTCATCAGAGCCACTTGCAGCTACCGAAAGGTTCACTGAACAGTTGGGAAGGGACGGGATCCGCATCTCATTATTTGGCCACTAGAATTTGGGGCCTGATCTCTGTCACTCAAACAAACCAAGAGGCTGTTTGTGGAATCTCAGGGTTCCTGTCACTCTACCCCAGGGACTGTGATGCAACCACAGCTAGAGAGATAAAACAAGGGTGACATACATGGCCCTGCATATGGTCCCCTGAGCAGAGTCAGGAGTAAATAAGCCCTAAGCATTGCTGCTGATGGCCCCCAAACAACAGGGCAAACCTGGAGGACCTTCTAGTTCCTTTTTTGTTTGGTTTTGTGGCCACAACTGGTGGCCTTCAGGAGTTACTCCTGGTTCTGTGCCCAAAAATTACTCCTGAAGGTTCAGTAGACCATATGGGATGCCAAGGGATTGAATCTGGGTCAGCCACTTGCAAGGCAAATGCCCTACCCATTGTGTTATCACTCTGGCCCTTTCTAGACAGTTCTTATATAGGTCCCACCCAACAGGAATCTGGTAAACCATGACCTCAGTCAAAGCCCTTAGCTCTATGCCCTTTGCTCTGTGACCTGCGCACAGCGTGGAGAGTCCCTCTATCTCCCTTCAGACTGCAACTCTCCATGGTAGTCTTTGGCTCTGAAATTTGGGACATTGGTGATGGGAATCTTGCACTGGTGAAGTGGGGTGTTCTTTACATGACTGAAACCCAAGTACAATCGTGTTTGTAACAAAGGTGTTTAAATAAAGATATTAAATTAAAAAAAAAGAAATTCTGTGATTAATGAAGAAGTCTGGAAAATATCTGTAGTTGAAGAGAGATATGTATGCAAGATCTGAATACATTTTCCTTTTTCTGGAATAATCCAATTCAGATGGGAAAATCCAATTTAGGAAGTAGGCTTTTAAAAAAAATGCATAGGAAGAAAAGAGCCAAGTACACATGTCTAAGCAAAAGAGGTCCATTTGAATACTCCATACTGTATGTTTTCATCTTTCTGACATTCAGGGATGGGAAGAACAAACAAATAAACCCAAACTGTTAAGATAGTGGGAAAAAAAACACTATGAATAGGGTTAGAACAAAAGGAATGACAATGTAAAGCACAAAGGGGGCAATGGAACCCAGTAGCTTACATTTGCCCAAGCCCATAGAAGGAGTACCAACAGGAGTGAGCCTTACTGTGTAAACTATGAACTCTAGGTGATAATGGTAATGTACTCTAGGCTCATCCATCAGGTATAATAAATAGAATTCTCTGGTGGGAGATGTGGACAATGAAAGAGGCAGAACGTGTGTGTGTGTGTGTGTGTGTGTGTGTGTGTGTGTGTGTGTGTGTGTGTGAAATCTCTGTTGCTCCCACTCTCTTTTGCTGTGAAGTTTGAACTGTTATAAAACACAGTTACTGAAAACAAACCAATGCAATAATGACTCAGAGAGGATTTGAAAATTGACTGGTAAATCAGTGACTGCCAAAAGTCACATTTACTGTTTCTTAGCAAGCCTTTTTTCCAGGAGGAAGATGAAAACAAGACATTTTATTGTCATTAATAAATAGTTTTCCAAATTTGACCTTAATTAAATGGAGATTTTCAAACTATTTCTTGAAACCCCTTTAAAGACCACTGGGAGCTGTAGAAAGAAATGAGAGAAGGGAAAGAGAAAAATTAGGGAGTAAGGCAGCTTTACTCTGTTTTAAAAGAGAATTTAAACTGTTAACATATTTCCAAATGATTATGCTTTAAAGAATTGCTATCTATAGGCATCGCATAAAGATCTGGTATAGTAAGAAATTAGGTAGTCTTGAGGAGACAGAAGAGATGGGGGGGAGAGAGAGAAAGAGAGAGAGAGAAAGAGAGAGAGAGAGGGTAGAGAGAAAGAGATGTCTGCCATAGAGGCAGGAATGAGGAGAAAATATACACTGTGTACATTAGCAGAAAATGTACACTGTGTGTCTCATAGTGATTCACTTAAATAATTTTAAAATAAATTTAAATTTAATTTTTAATAAATTATTTAAATTAAAAAAGAAAGAAATTAAGTGGAGGTTTCTATTTTTAAGAAGGGCTCCCAGGGGCTGGAGCGATGGTGCAGCAGTAGGGCGTTTGCTTTGCACGAGGCTGACCTAGCACAGACTGCGGTTCGATCCTTCAAAGTCCCATATGGTCCCCCCCACACACACACACCCAAGGGGCTCCCCGAGGTTGCCTTGCAAGCTCTGATCAAGAACCAACAGTGGTTCGAATCCCAGCATCCCATATGCTCCCCCGTGCCTGCCAGGAGCGATTTTTGAGCAGAGAGCCAGGAGTAACCTCTGAGTGCCCAGGGTGTGGCCCCCAAACAAAAACACACAAACACAAACAAACAAAAAGAGGAGCTCCCAAATGCTGCTCCGGGAGGCTCAGGCCCTCTCCCAGTAACTCTCAACCAACCAGTTTGGAGTTCAATGTACCACTTGTGGATATGGTACTGCATGAGTTCTACACTTCCAGAGACTTCTACTTCCAGTGGTGCTCTGAGACTCCAGGTTCACAACCAACAATGTTAGGGAAAAGGAGAGTAAGGTTCTACCAGTTGATGTTCTTGGGACCATGTGGTGTTGGGGACCAAACCAAGGTCAGCTACATGCAAGACACATACCATACATAACCCCTGCACTCTCACAGTCTGATCACCTATCAGGTCACCAGAAAGGGTTTGTCTATAGTTGTGCTTTATTTTAATTTGCCTCACTTTTTTGTTTTTATTTTTGTTTTTGTTTTGGGGCCACACCCGGCTCAGGGGTTACTCCTGGCTCTTTACTCAGAAATCATTCTTGGCTGGCTCAGGGACCATATAGGATACTGAGAATTGAACCAGGGTTAGCTGCATTCAAGGCAAATGCCCTACCACTGTGCTACTGCTCTGGCCCCAAATTTGCCTCATTATTACAGTTACCTTCATCGCAAATTCGTGAACTCTTTCACCAGCCCATACTGGATGTGTGTGAGCGTCCACCAACCCTGGAAACAATACATCAAACCATTTTTTAAGTTAGAAAAGAAAAAGAAATCCCTCTATTCTACACTCTCGGGAATACATTATGGTGTCATTCACTGTGAAGTATGTGAAGAATTTATATCCTAGCAGAGAGAAAATAAAAGAACCATAAAGCAGTCATATGACACTTCGACATAATCAAGTACAATTTTGTAAAAAGAATAGTAAAAATGAAGGTAAGGAAGCTTTCTATGTAGAGAAAATTTTTTTTCACGTAGAAGTATTTTAAATCAAGACAGCAATTCGTTCAGAAGAAAATAAATGTGTTATGGAGTATCTTTTGAATTATTTTCTTTTTAGTTTTTGGGTCATACCCAGCATGCTCAGGGGTTACTCCTGGCTTTGCACTCAGAAATCACTCTTAGAAGACACAGAGGACCATACGAGATGCCAGAAATTGAACTCAAGTTGGCCACATGCTAACTGTACTAACATGCTAGCATGCTCTACCCACTGTGCTATAGCTCTGGCCCCTGAAATTATTTTAAATGCCTTTTGTACCAAGTGATGCATTGGTGGGTTTGACTGAACATAACAAGATTCAGATTGCTTTCTACCATTTTCTGCTCTTTTACTCTGATTTTATTTCCTGAGTCCCAGCATCTAATAGGTAGAAGTTCTGTTAACTATATACAGCATGCAATTAAAAATGTAAGTTCTAGATTATGTCAGACTCAAAATATGTGAAAATTCTTTCAGATGATTACATTAATTCAGAAAATACAGGTAATGTATGAGACCATAGTTAATACATAGAACCTTTTTTCAGTCACTAAAACTATAAGTGAATTTCTATAAAATATCAAAGTATATTTTTTCTTTTCCATTGAGAATTGAGTCCTTTATCTCACATTTTATGTAATTTCAGAGTATATCCTGGCAATAAAGACAGTAATTTCCCCCCCTTCTCTCCATAGGAAATGAATTACTAGTATTTCCAGTGGTTTTTGAATAAAAACAAAACACACTTGTGAATGACTAAGTTTGGCTTCCAGTTTTGCCTTTCATTTGTTTAGTAAGTTTGGGTAAGAACTTCTTTTCACCTCTGAACTTCAGTTTTCTAATCAATAAATGTTACAGATTATAAAGGTCATTCAAAACTTCAACATAGAAACATGGTAAGCAAGGCAGTTAGACATTAGTACCAAAATATGGTAGTTATTATCATATGACTTCATCTAAAACAACCTCCTACTCTTCCTCTTTATATTACTAAAACTTTACATTTTGAGCTTTTCTTGAAAAAAAAATTTATACCTGGCAAGATGCATTTCCCAGAACAGTCAATTCTTTCTTCAAAGGTTGCATCAGAAAACTGTCTTCTGATGGCCTCGGCAGGACCAATGGCTTCTATGACTCCATCCCTGAAGAAAAATCCAGAAATATTGACTAGACTTTGAAGAGATATTGTGAGAAATCTGACTAGTGATTTAAGATGTATTATTGATAGTGTTTTATGTCAGTCAATATTTATCATATTCACCTCTAAATCTTTGTGTTGAAAAGTGACTCTAATAGGAGAAGAAACTGCATAAAAAGAATATACATAATGAAAAGAAATTGAATGATTGCTCAGATGGCCAGAAGTGGGTTCAGGTGGACTCTTAGTGGTCCTCAGGTTCCCCCCTCCCTCCGTACTCCAGGGGGGAGGTACATGGGGAGGAGGGCAGGCAGACATCTGGCTTCTGGTTTCCTCTTTTATTCTGGAGACCAGCTCTTGCCAGGTATGGGGTTTGGGGAGGCCCCATACCAGAACCTTTCTCCCTAGCCTGGGGAGTGCTGGGAGGCTTGGCAGGCCCCCAGCCGTCCTTGCCTTTTCCCCCTGACTCCAGGCCTTCCCTGGGTGCCAGCTCAGATGGCCAGAAGTGGGTTCAGGTGGACTCTTAGTGGTCCTCAGGTTTCCCCCTCCCTCCGTACTCCAGGGGGGAGGTGCACGGGGAGGAGGGTGGGCAGACATCTGGCTTCCGATTTCGTCCTTGATTCTGGAGACCAGCTCTTGCCAGGTATAGGGTTTTTCTGCCCTGGACTTCAGTCTTTCCCTGGGCACCGGTCTAGGTGGACTCTATAGGGGTCAACAGGCTTTCCCCCTATCTCTCCCTACACTAATGGGAATGCGCTCTGGGAGGAGGGCAGGCTGTTCTAGCACTGGTTTATATTGGGACAGTCAGTGGAAATTTTTTCTCTTTTTTTTCATATTGACATTATTGTGTGCAAATATTCTATATATCCATAATATCCATCTTGTACTGGGACCTTGATACTGCCCTACAAAGCTCATTTCTAATATTTTATTTCCTCAGTCTCAACCCTTACTTCCCCCCATCCTCCCATGTAGGTGCAGTTAATGACATGAAGCTCACCACATAGAATGATAAGTGCAGTTAGAGAAATAACTACACTGAAAACTATCATAACAATGTGAATGAATGAGGGAAAAAGAAAGCCTGTCTCGAGTACAGGTTGGGGTGGGGTGGGGAGTAGGTAGATCTGGGAAATTGGTGGTGGGAATCCTGCACTGGTGAAGGGGGGTGTTCTTTACATGACTGTAATCATACAAGTACAATTATATTTGTAATCACAGTGTTTAAATAAAGATAATTTTAAAAAAATGAATGATTGTGGGAGTTATGGGGAGGGCATATTTAGGAACTATCTATCTCAGATATCTATCTATCTATCTGCACCTCTAAGTCATCAATGGATTCATGCTTATTATGGCACAATAAAGGCTTATGTACAAAACCATTTCCACAACAGAGAGAATTATTTTTAAGGAGTATGGTTTTTCCTAGCAACATTTGTAATGGCTCTTAACTTACTAGCCTCACATCTTTAGAACTCTGGCTTCTTAATACTGGAGATGGTGGGAACCAGGATGAACTTCAGGTTTGTGCCCCCACACTATTAGCTCTCTCCCACCCCACAATATTATTTAAAATACCCATTAAAAATTATCAAGGGATGTATTAGTCTTAAGATAATATTTTAATATTTATTATTTAGTGAGAGAACATTGTAAGATGCCTTTTTCTTAACAAAGCAATTGCATGTAACTGTATTTCCATAGGAAAAGATCTGAAAAAATAAGCACCTGAGTGATGCTAGTTTACTGAATGGTAGGGTTTGAGTTATTTTTTTCTTCCACTTCTTCTTTTAACAGTTCCATAATTTACAAAGTTACACCAAACAATACAACAACAATACATGCCAATATCAATACAATTCAACACAAATAGAATTCAATACCAATACATTCCAACATCAATACAATTCAACACCAATACAGGCCAACATCAATTTCATCACCAGTGCCCACTTTCCTCTACCCATGTGCCCATATTTCCCTTCCCTCACCCCTCAGTCTTCCTTCTTAACAGGTACATTATTTAAGTTTGGCTGTTGTAGTTTGGGACTCCTGCTTTCACTGTTGTTGGCTCTGTGGTTTTGATATATATCTTTATCACATCTCTCCACCACCCTGAGGCTCTGCCCCATTCCTTTGCTACCTCTCTATTGCCTCTTCTTATTCTTCCCTCCCACAGTGATTTCTTTCCATCCCTTTTCTACTCATTTCTATACTCTAGAGTATAGTAATCTAAATATACCTTTTTAAACACGTTTTCTTCATTTTTTAATGAGCAGTTTCCCACGTTCTCTTCAATGAATACAAATCACATGTACTTACTTAAAGGGGTAAAGATGGAATAATAGTTTACCCCCTGCTCTGAAAAGTTTCAGAAATCTTCTCAAAGGAGTAAAGCAAGCAAGGACTGCTTCCAATGCCTGGGTGAGATTATCTTACTAGCCACATGCAGCTGATTTAAGCAGAATAATGGCCCTTGGAGTGGCCCCTTGGTGCTCGTGTATTTTTAGAACTGATGCACATATCATCTTGGCTACTAAAACCTAAAAGTTGCTCTCATTTGGGGGAAAAGATAAATCAGACATCCACTGCATTGGCTAAGGTTGTCCCTATGTTTGGTGTTCCATGAACCCAAAGACTGCACATCTCCCTGTTTTGTACTTGTCATTGTATTCATGCATCTTGTGTCTCCCCTAAAGCATTACTTAGGTAGTCCAAGGACCACTTCTGCTCACAACCTGGTCTGAGCATAATGCTTAAACTAGGTAAGTGATGCTCAGATCCAGCAGTGTCTGGAGCCACCAAGGCCAGCCAGGTTTGGCTGGGGGTGACATTAGTAGATAGAACTTTGAACTATTTTTCTGGCCCTAGAGGCTTAGAAATATTTGATGGAAGAATGATGTATTATCATTTTTCCATTATTAGAGTCAAGTACATATGTGATGAGTAAATAAAATAAGTCTCACTTTTAAAAAGTTCCATTATTATGTTTGGGGACCATATGGGATGCTAGAGCCTGAACTTACTGTACTATCACCTCAGACCCTCAGGATCTTTTTGGATCTTTTTGGACCCATAAATGGCCTCATTTCCCTACCACCGAGGTCTTAGTAGTCTCAAAGCCCAGCTTCTGCCATCTCTGTCTCCGGAGATCCACATCCAGCACCCAGATCCTATTTTCATTGTTTCATAGATCCATATTCACACCCACACCCATAACTCCATTTGCTGCTTCTCATACCCTGAACCACATGGTTATGACAGCTCTATTCATTGCACCTCAACTTCACACAATTACACTTTCTGTCATTGGATGAGGTCTGGTAGAAAAGGAAAAGAGTCTAGTCCCTCAAGGAGCTTCCATGGGGATAAACAACAAAAACTTGCCCTCAGAATATAACAGACATGAAGAAGCTACATAGAGGCACAATAAGATCAATGACAGAAATAATAGAACAGAGGGGTCAAATTATCTGTAAACTCTCAGATACTCTCAGATACAGAAACACCATGATGAGGATGAGGATGGATTATTTTTTAAACGTGGCAGAATGATAAAGACTGGTCTCCAGACAAATGGACATGACTTGTTGGGATCTCCTCTGTTAGTACTTGTAACACTATCTGTCCACACACTAATACGAAGCAGAAAGAAATGGGGAAGATTTAGATGTTGTGATGAAGATGTTTAATAAACACAGAGAAACTATGATACAGTCAATAAAGCACAAGAAAGTATGAGAATGAAAATGGGAAAACTTCAATCAGAAGTGACATAATTGAAGAGTATTTGGTAAGTGAAATAAAAAGCTAGACAGACTCAACATCAGAATAATAGCAACTAAAGAAAGATCTGTGAGCTTCAAGATCAAATGCACATTGTGCAACTTAGTTTAAGAAAAAGAAATCCTTGATGTTAAATGACTAAATATAATGGAGGAATCTAATAGTGGACAATTTCTGAGAACTATTTTTAGGAAGAGGGAAGCCTTGGAATTTTCTAGGCTTTCTTTTCTACATTTCTAACATATGGGTGATTTGCTACTAATATTATACCAATATTGTACCAATATCACTCTGACACACTCACAGCCTATTCTCTTCTCATCTGACACAATGATCTCTGAATACACTGATTCTGCAAAAGAAAAGTGATACGAAAATGTAAGTCAATCATCTAAATAACTCACCCTGAAAACACCTGTACCTTAAAATACTCAGAAAGAGAAAGCAAACCGTGTGTTGCAAAGCAAGTAGAATTATCAGAGAACTATATCAATTCTGTACTTCATTTTGCTCTAAATGAAACAGCGATGGTAAGAGAAAAGAGAAGTACCAAACCAGACAAACAAATTTGAAGAGTAAGATTCCAAATATTCCTATACACAAAATTGAATGAAGGAAATCTAACAAACTTTTAGGAAGTATGTAACAGACTCAAGTAAGAAAACATAAAAAAAAATCTAAAAACAAATATACTTTTGATAGATTCTTGTTGTTTGATTGTTTGGGGACTACGCCCTGTGGTGCTTACTCTTGACTCTGCACACAGGAATTACTCCTGGCCAGTGCTCAAGGGAATCATATGGGATGCTGGGGATCAAACCTGGTTCAGCCTCATGCAAGTCAAATGCCTTAACCTCAATATTATGGCTCCGGCCCTGGTTTTTATAGGTTCTTTGGTCTCTCCCTAGATAGGTATTAACTTAATATTTCTCAATCAGTATGCAGTTCTATGATATAGTTCTAACAGTGTTGACTATAACGCTGGGAATGCTTTATAAAATCTCTTTATTACAAACAAACAAGTATACATACACACATAATGCGGTCCCTAAACGCTGGGTTCTTATACAGTCCTCAGCAGCCTCTGGTAAGAGGTGAGACCAAAGTCTCTTGAGCAGTGGCTGAGCAAAGGGTCTCTCCAGCTCAAACAAGTATCCAGTTCCCTTAGTCTGCCCTCCCAGACTTTGGCTGTTCTTTTATTCATAATCAGTAGGAAGCACAAAGGATTAGCTAATAAAAAATTAAAAAATATAAAAAACACCTTGGGAAAGGGGACCGGACCGGTGGCGCAAGCAATAGGGCATTTGCCTTGCACGTGCTAATCTATCCCCTGGCGTCCAATATGTTCCCCCAAGCCAGGAGCAATTTCTGAGTGCATAGCCAGGAGTAACCCCTGAGCGTCACAGGGGGTGGCCAAAAACACCAAAAAGCCAAGAGAAAGAAAGAGAGAGAGAGAGAGAGAGAGAGAGAGAGAGAGAGAGAGGGAGAGAGAGAGAGAGAGAGAGAGAGAGAGAGAAGAGAGAGAAGAAAGAAAGAAAGAAAGAAAGAAAGAAAGAAAGAAAGAAAGAAAGAAAGAAAGAAAGAAAGAAAGAAAGAAAGAAAGAAAGAAAGAAAGAAAGAAAGAAAGAAAGAAAGAAAAAGACACAAAAACCTTGGGAGCCCTTCCTTTGCAATCATCCCGTTTCACCGGCACAAGTTGGTCGTCTGGTGCGTCCTGATGCGTCCAAGCGGGGACGCAAAACTAAAAACCTCATTAAGCCCGAAGAGGCAGGTGAGCCCAACAGTCGAGGCATGCGAGCCATCCCAGCTTCGCTCCGCCGCCACCGGACTGCTACTAGCTAGGAAGAAGCGAGCCGGGCGGCGGCCGAAACCCCAGCAGTAGTCCCCACCCCGGCCCTTCGCGCGTTTCCACTTACGCGCCGACCACCAGGCTGGCCCCTTCCAGCACCGCCAGGCTGCGCAGCGCGTCCCGCGCCAAGAAGCGCTCGCCATGGGCGCACACCAGCACCACTTGCTGCGCGTTCTCCAGCAGGAGTCGGTGGACGCCGGCCATGTCGCCGCGGGTCTCGGGGCCACAACCGGGCCGCCGGTCTGGCTGAGGATGCACCGGCGAGGGGCGGAGCGGGGGGCGGTCGCTCGTGGCCTCTGCAACCCCGCGAGCCAAGCGCGCCAGCACCCCGGTGCCAATGCCCGGGGACCCTCCGGGGCAGTGATTAGTAACACTCATTGGGAAGTGGCGGCCAGGGGAGGAGATCGCCCTGTTTGGTGCTGGGTCCAGAAGGTGTCCTGATTTCACGGATTAGGAAACTGGAGCTTGTCCCTTGGAGAGATCAGGGAGGGGAGCGGACATGCCCGAGAAGGTCCCACTCGGGGTGTCCAGGACCGAGACCGGGACAATGACTGGGAGGGCCCGGGTGGACGGCATTCAGAGATGGGGTCTCCGAACTAACGGAGCCAGGTTGGCATCCTGCCGGAGAAACCCGGGGCTGGGCTGCGCGCGGCGGGGCGGTTGGCCGGAGGCGCTGAGCGTTCGATACCCGCTAGAGGCGGGGAGCGGGAGCGGGCCGGGACGGAGAGGCAGAGCAGAAGGGCCGGAGGAGCCGACTTTGCACTCGCACCCTTCACGTCTTGCTGAAGGAGAGATTGAAACCTCTCCTAGACCGGAGGTAAAACTGTTTTCAGCCCGCTGGAGGCCCCTTAACTGGCGACCCACCTCTGGTGGAGACGGAATCCTGTTGGTTTCTGCAGCCTTAGTCATTCTCACCCACGCTTCTTCCCAAGCCTTGTGCTAAATGACCGGGTTTTGTACCGAGTTGTCTTCATGGTTTTGCTTTGTTCATGTGCTTTTGTCACAGCCTGTGTGTTAGGGCTTGTGGAACATGCGAAGGTGAAAAAGGGACTTTCTCAGCCCAGCTGAGAGAGTCCCCATTCCTGTGGTCATAAATCACGTACCATAGGAGCAAACTGTGATCTGCAGTCATAAAATATATCACTTTAGAGACACTTAAAAGTTAGTATTACAAAAAAAAAAAAAAGAAGGGCCGAAGAGAGAGCATGGAGGTAAGGCATTTGCCTTTCATGCAGAAGGTCATCGGTTCGAATCCCGGCGTCCCATATGGTCCCCTGTGCTTGCCAGGAGCAATTTCTGAGCATGGAGCCAGGAGTAACCCCTGAGCACAGCCGGGTGAGACCCAAAAACCAAAAAAAAAAAAAAAAAAAAAAAAGTTAGTATTATTTAATTATTATTTATTCATATTGGTTTTGAGGTCACAATGACTTCGAAGGCACTTGAACCCAACTCCTTTGACCTCTACTATATATCACTGTTTAAAGAATAAAAAGAATGATGTGGTGAAATAATGCAAATAACTACAGTAAGATATACAGTAGGAAAACACAAATTCACTGCAAAAACACAACAATTTCTGACAAAGACTTTGCTTTTTTGAGTTTTTTGCAATTAATGGAACATTTGTGCTATTAGAGGTATTCCACTTTTGTTTCTTAAGAGTGATTTGACTTTGGGGGAATTTGTTGATTTCTTTGATCTATAGTATGGGAATACATATCTTCATCCATATAATAGTAATAATTGTCTTTACCTGATGGATATATTTGAGTTTTATATAAGGTGAAATATGTTATTTTGCCTAATGCCTAGCTCAGACAAGTAATAAATCTATTATCATTACTATTGGCTTGTCTTAATCCTGTTATTTCTCTTGCTGGTCAATTAAGTTGTTCAGATTTCCACTAGATTCAGTAACTGACATTGCAGAACCAGCCAGGTACTTAGAGAGTTAAAGTCTTCCCCCATTCTAACCTTTCCCTCCCACCCCTGCTTCCTTTCAAAATGCGAGTTTGTAACTATGCGTGATTCTCAGACTAAGTAATGAGAATCCAGATTGTACCCCATTGCCTGAAAAACCCCAGTAAACAAGTTTCGCCAAACAGGAAGGCTAAGAGGGGGCTCCTCTCCTCGAAGGTCATTGCTAATCAATTATGGAGGACCAAGGATAAGGCTTTTCTTCATAGCAGCTGATGTCAGTAACACTTCTCAGTTTACACAGTGCCTTTCACATTCTCTCTAACTCCCTATCCCCTTCTCTTCCCTCCTCTGACCTCTGGTTATTTTTTGAGTTTGCTAAAGGGGCAGTCCCAAATGTCAACAAAAAAGTCCACACCAAATAACTAGCTTGACGCTAGCAGGGCCACAGAGGTCAAGCAAAAGCCAATTTCCTCATCATGCTTTTCCTCTTACCTAATCAAAAAAAGGTGGGTCAGTGAGCAGGCCAAGGACCTAGTGGCTCTTGGCTTTTAGGTAAATAAAACCCATCTTATCAGCTCTGCTATCTCTTCAAGGGCATACCTTTTAAACTTCTGAATATCCCCTCCCTGTAGATGTTGTAGCTACAAAAACATAATTTATGTATTCCCTGTAAATAAAATACTCTTTTTATTGTAAAAATTATACAAGTTCATGCAGAAATTTTATATTAAAAAGTCCAAGAATTCAAGAGAAGAATTGGGGTAAGGAACTTGCATTGGGCATAGAATGTAAGGGGGAAACCAATATTTGTTCACAATATGTTCACAATCATGAAAAATTAAAGTACCCTTGACACCAGAGCATAGCGAGGAGAGGGACAGAAAAGGGAAAAGATCAAGGGGGAAAATAATAGGGAGGCAGGATTCAAAGGCCTTAGGTTCATGGGTGCTACAGAGCAGTGGCAGAGCTATATAGCAAAAACTCAGTCAATAACACTGGAAGTAGGAAATCCAAACCACAACATCCAAATGTAAAAATGTGCCTATCCAGGACTGGAGAGAGGGCACAGTGGTGAGGCGTTTACCTTGCATGCAGCCTACCCAGGAGGGACCTGGTTCGATTCCTGGCATTCCATATGCTCCCCCAGCTTGTCAGGGGAAATTTCTGAGTGCAGAGCCAAGAATAACCCCTGACCACTACTGGGTGTGGCCCTAAAACCAATCAATCAATAAAGTTTTTTTTTAAATGTGTCTATTCAAGAGGCAGGCTGCAGATGGCTGCAGGTGGAAGGGAACCTGGGGACACTGGTGGTAGAACATATAGTTAAGTACTAAAACTCAACTATAAAAAACTTTACAAATATGATGTCTTAATAAAGAATAAAAATAACAAAAATTTATAAATAAACTGAGGCCATAGTACAGTAGGTGCTATAGCCACTGTACCCACTTCCTTGCACATATCCAACCAAGGTTCCAGCCCCAGCATCCCATATGATTACCCAAGTGCCAGAAGTAATTTCTGAGTACAAAGTCAGGAATAACCCTGAACATCGCTAAAAATGGCCCAACATTTTTTAAAAATTATAAAAATAAAAATGTTAAAAAGCAATGCCCAAAACACATGAGAGCAAAAAAATAAAGGGTCAAAATTAATGCAATATATACTAGCAGATGCTTTCCCTCAGGGTCAGACAAACACAGCCAAAAAACTGTCTAATGAAGGGCCTGGAGAGATAACACATCTGTGTTTGCCTTGCAAGCAGCCGATCCGGGACCAAAAGGTGGTTGGTTCGAATCCCGGTGTCCCATATGGTCCCCCGTGCCTGCCAGGAGCTATTTCTGAGTAGACAGCCAGGAGTAAACCCTGAGCACTGCTGGGTGTGGCCCAGAAACCAAAAAACAAAAAAACAAAAAAAAAAAACTGTCTAATGAAACTTCTGATATTTCTTTTATTGAGGATGTTTTCCTGCATTTTCTAATTTCAGGACAGATAAAAATGGAGGGAGATAAATTCTCTAAATCAGAGAGTGCCGCTATGAAGGATTAATAACTTGAAATCCCACTCCATTTTGGCATGTGTTTTATAGTACTTACTATCCTTACTCCATTTCTTTTGTTTTGTTTTGTTTTGGTTTGGTTTGGTTTGGTTTTGGTTTTTGGGCCATACCAGGGGTTACTTCTGGCTAATGAGCTCAGAACTCACTCCTGGCTTGGGGGACCATATGGGATGCTGGGGGATCAAACCACAGTCTGTCCTAGGCTAGCATTAGCAAGGCAGATGCCTTACTGCTTTCGCCACCACTCCAGTCCTAATTTTTAATTGCTAATAAATTGTGAACAGGGGTAAATAGTGACTATAGCATCACAGAAACCTTTTTTATGAGTATAATGAAATAGATTGAATTGATCAACTCCCTATTTATTAAATGTCAGATTGTCAGCCATTATTGACATACATTTTCTTCATCTATCAGATTTTCTTGGGACATTTGTTCCTGGTGAGTTTTTTTTTCTGGTGGGGTCCTTCCAAGCAATGCTCAGGAATTTAGGACCCCTACTGCTAGGAGATCCATGGTTCAGTTCTTACTTCAGTTAGGCAGTCTTTCCTGGATCACCACGACCAGCTCCGGAATTTTGGGGAGTCCTTCAAGGGCTACATCTAGTGATGTTCAGCAAGCACCGTGCAATGCTAGGAATCAAACCAAGCTCCCCCTTGTGTAAAGCATGCTTTCTGACCCCTTGTCTCTTCCTGGCTACTTGGAGAATTTGTTTTTTGTTTGGGGTCATACTCAGTGGAGCTCAGGGCTTATTCCTGACTTTGCATGTACTAAGGAATTACTCAGAGCTCAGGGGACCATATGGGATGACAGGGATCAAACCCAAGAGGGCTGCATACAACACAAATGCCCTACATCCTATACTATCTGGTTCCCTTGGGATAAATGTTTAGAAAGAGGATTGCCAGGTCAAGAGTTTGTGTGCCTTTAAATATATATATATATATATATATATATATATATATATATATTTTACATTTATTCCCCATGAAATTACGAAGTTATTTATGACTAGGTCTTAGCTGGTTCACTTCCCTCTACTACCAATGTGCCCCTCTGCCCCCACACACTACCATATGCCTCCCACCCACCAGTCTGCTAGAGGTACTTTTTAAAATTTTTTTAAATAAGTTTGCACTGTGGCTTACAGTTAGTTGTGTTGCTGATAGGGTTTCATACCTAACAGTTTACTGCCTTTTTAAGCAATAAAGGCTATTTGGGAGGCATTAGCAGTTATGAATTTGACTGCTTTATACAGATATTTTTCACAGATATTTATGCTGAGGCCACACCAGACTGGGAGTGCCTGAGACCAATCTTGGAATTTTGCATATTCTGACTGAAGCTCTTCCCCAGTCCTGTTGATAGAAGTTTTAAAAATGTGCTTCCTTTTCTTTGGATAGAGCCAGTGGACAAGATGGCAACCAAAGTTTTCCCATTAGATGTGACTGAAGATGACAGAGAAGGTATGGAAGGAGTCATGTGTGACGTCTTACTTTGTGCCAAGTACACAGGTCATCTCAAGGTCATCAGCTGAGTGGAAGAAGCGAGCAGTGAGCGTCTCCCTCCCTCACACCGAAGCACTGCCAGGGACTCAAGTATAAAGAATATCTAAGAAACTTGACAGTTCATTTCTTTTTAGTTTAAAAAGAAGCAATTTCAAATCCGTATAATTGGTTCCATATTTACTGGTTCAGGACACATTATGTGAAATAATTCCTTGACACAGACAAGACACCACTTGCTTAATCACTCTCTTAATATATAGTATTTATATTCTGATTAATATGTATTTGTATATAAAATAATTTCTAAATATATTAGTAACTATATTAAGGTAAAGAAATAGAGTAAAACAGTAGTATGCATTGCAGGTTCCATTTTTTTTTTTGTTTTGTTTTTTTTGTTTTTGGGTCACACCCGGCTGTGCTCATGGATTACTCCTGGCTCTATGCTCAGAAATCATTCTTGGCAGGCTCGGGGGACCATATGGGATGCCGGGATTCGAACCACTGACCTTCTGCATGCAAGGCAAATGCTTTACCTCCATGCTATCTGTCCGGCCCCCCAGGTTCCATTTTTTTTTAAAATTAAAGGTTTGTACTCATTGGAAAAACCTGAGAATAATGTAAGATTGTTGACTTCCTAAAAGCTAAGAATGCCACAGTTTCTCAATACTTAGAGTAGATAGAGACAAAGGACTTTATTACTCACAACACCAAGCAGCATAAACACCTGTATATTTGGTCATGACCCACTGTTTAATTAATAAAGTTTTATATTGGTTACATATAAATCACTGAATCCACCAGAATTCACAATTCCTTATACCTTACCTCTTGCCTCTTACCATTCTCCCCTGAGGTACTGCTATGCTGGTAATGCAGGGGTTTTTTTTGTTTGTTTGTTTGTTTGTTTGCCTTTACTTTGTTTTATCTTGTCTCAATGCAGTTTTAAAAAGCTTTATTTTTACTTTAATTAGTTCAACATTTTAACAAGAAAATCTAGCTGATTGTCAAATTTTTGAAACTTTTTCATTTAGCACTACATTGGAAGATTCATTCTGACTGTAATTTGTGGATTATTCATTATGATTGCTATTTAATATCACATAGGATGGAGGTACTGCCATTTATTTGCTGACTCTGAATATTTGAATTTGTTTTAGATTGTTGCAATTTAAAATGGTACTATAGATATACAGGTAAGGTGCTGCCTGGGTTGTTTGCAACTGACCCGCATTCGATTCACAGCATCCCATATGGTTCCCTGAGAACCACCAGGAATGATTCCTGAGTGCAGAGGCAGGAATAACCTCTGAACATCTTCAGGTGTGTCTCCCCACAAAATGGTACTACTTATAGACATTTTTTTGCCTGGCTGCAGTGCTCGGGGGTCACACATGGCTTTGTACTCAGGAATCACTCCTGAAAGAATCAGGGACCATTTGGGATGCTGTGGATGGAACCCAGGTCAGCTATATGCAAGGTAAATGCTCTTGGCCCAATAGACAATCTTGTACACATCTGATCTATAGAGGAAAGTTTCTCTTAACTAAATAGCTAGAAATGGAACGACTAACTCTGAGAGTTGATAAATATTCCATTTTAGATTGATATTTTGATAAGTGGCCCCTGCCCTCTGCCAGCAGTGTGATAAAGTCTCAGTAGAATCGTATCCTCTCCAAATACATGGTATTTTTAGACTTTACATTATTATTTTTTTGCCAACTGAGTAAATGAATCTGGATATTCTTCTTATACTTTTGTTGTTGCTTTTTATCCCTCAGCTGAGTGCAATCATTCTAAGTCTATCCCTCTCCCTCTGACTCGTTTCTCTCAACACGATACTCTCCCTGTTCATCCATGTATCAACAAATTTCATGACTTTATCTTTCTTAACAGCTTCATAGTAACGTGCCTTATTTTTTATTTTTATTTTTAAGATTCTATTGTGGAGGGTTTACATCTCTCTGAAGGTCCTCATTATGCCTTTGCTTCTAAAATGGCAACATGAGGGTGGGTATGTTTGAGGGGAGGGGAGGTGGAAAAACATCTAAAACTCTCAAAATATGCCCCTACTATCCTGGAACAAACTCCCTGTTCTCTCTACACAACAAATATTAATCTCAACACTTGTGAAGCATTCAGCATGTCCTCAGTGCCAGGGCAAAGAAAGGGACCATGACTCTCTCCTTAAACACCCTATGTCCATCTCCTTCTGTTCCCAGATAGAGGAAATGATGCTCTCTGGGCCTTGGAGAAATAATTCTGTATCCTTTTTTTCTCTTTTAAGTTGAACAACCCAAAGATGAATCAGCCAAGGGAAAGAGACCATACAAGGTGTTTTTTAGAGATCTCTTTCTTTTCAAAGAAAATGAGTTGGAAGCCAAGAAAAAGGTATGGTTGATGAAGACCACATTTCCAGTTAAAGGTAGACTCCTGTTGTCTCACATCCTCATTTATGGACTCAGCTGGCTTCTATCCTAAAGTGAGATATCTGTGTGGGCTTAGTATGTGCTAGGATGGGGTATAAATCCATTTGAGGGATTAGCTTCTAGCCAGGGAAGGATCCTAATGGCCACTGCCTATGGGTCAGGAAAAGATATACCTTAATAATCTTGATAATTTGAAATCAATGAAAGTGGAATCTCTTTCCACATTCTGAAATTGGATCCAGTAGATACAAGTGAGGTCACTTGTATCACCAGCATTGACAAAGCATAACATAATTGTGCTTCATGCAAATCACAGACATCAAGGTGTGAAGACAGTTTAGTAATAAGAGTTCATAAGACAATGCAGAGAAAAAGATGCCCAGCTTGGTGAGAGAAGGGAGAAGAGATGGGGTGGGGGAGGTGGCTGCAGCAGGGTGAACCCACAAATGTCACCAAAGGATAATAGGAGATGTGTGGTAAACAATAAGCCTCAAATCACCTGACATATGTAAAATGAATATATGTGTGTGTGTGTGTGTGTGTGTGTGTTTGTATTTGTATGAATTGGGAGAAGGGAACAGGGAAAGGAAGAAAGAATAAAAGCAGTGGAGGGGTGTCATTTAGAACCACTTGATCTGAAGGCAATTGAATGGTGGAACTGACTCTCCAGGCTGGAAGTTTCTCTCACTACTGGTCTAGCCACACTTCATACTGCCTTTCATGAGGGTTGTCTTCTTATTCTTGGAGGTAAAGGCCAATTATGGGTTAAAGAAAAGTTTAATTAGAATGAGGCACAAATGTCTAGAAATGCTCAAAAAGATAGATGGGAACAGCAGTAGTCTTCCACAAGGGCTCTCTTATTTTGCAGGAAGTAACCAAAATGATAGAAAAGTCTCAGAAAATCAGAAATCTAAGTTTTCAGTGATGATGTGGGAGGTTCCTTTCCTCTTAATTATTCAATTATATGGCAGCAAACTTTTCAAATCTGCTATTCCCAAAGTTTCCTACACATGAGGCCAAGGGAAGATAGTGAAAATAGTTGTTTTCATAATGTGCATGTTTAGAGAGGGGGAATATGTTTACATTATACGTATGGTGCTTATATGGTATTCAGCATCATAAAAGAAGACAGAAACCAGCATCCTTCCAAGGTGAGGATATTTTTTATGTGAATTGTTGAGTAGATTAGAAATAAGGGGAAGATTTATTGCCAATGTTATTTTAATACATTGTTACTTTGGGAAAACAATAAAAATTATTTCTTTACACTTATTCCCTTCCGCAGGAAAAATTTATAAACCGTAGCATGAAAGTCTACGAAAAATCCACATTTTCCTCCCGAATGAAGAGTCGTTCGCATCTGAGCCAGCTAACGTTCCGTGGTGAAACAATGGGTTCATTCGAAAAATTTGGTCTCGATCCTAGTCTCGTTCTCAGATTAGCAGAAGGTGAGTCTAAATGATTGTCTGTGTTTTGATTTTTAGGCTGTGCCTGATGGTGTTCATTGACTACCTTCAGCTCTGTGTCCAGGAGCCATTTCTGGTAGGGTTCAGGGGATGAACTTGGCTTTATTCTATCCCATGAAGTGAACCTTTTGAGATGTGGTGTATGCACCATTTTTCCAGAACAGATTAAACTTAAAAAGGAAACTTAGGTATGATTTTATTGTTAGATGCTAAAAGTCTGGGTCATCTTCTCCTTTTCCATCATCAACCCTTTTAGATACACCCCACACACAAGCACAAATAGTTTTTCTCAGAAACTTTACCCTTAAGTCTTAAAGGCCAAAAGGAAGTTTAACGCTGTCTCATTTGTAGGGTCGAGGGGCCTACTTTTCTATTAGCTGTGTGAGATTTTTTTGTTTGTTTTTGTTTTGGGGCCACACCCGGTGACACTCAAGGGTTACTCCTGGCTATGAGCTCTGAAATTGCTCCTGGCTTGGGGACCATATAGGACACTGGGGAATCAAACTGCGGTCCATCCTAGGCTAGCGCAGACAAGGCAGACAGACCCCCTTACCCCTTTTGTCATCATACTGGCCTTTCACTGTGTGATCTTGAAAAAGATATTTTTGTTTTTGTTTTTTGTTTTTGTTTTTGGGCCACACCTGGAAGCACTCGAGTTATGCCTGGTTCTGTGCTCAGAAATCTCAAGAAAGTATTTTGACATCTCAAAGTTTCAGAACCTCATGTCAAGAATACATATGGATAGCAATAATATCTTATTGAGGTTATTGTTGAGATTAAATAAAATAATGTATATAAAGTGTCTAAGAGAGTCTTTGCAAATGGGAGACATTTTAAAAGGCCTCTGATCTGCTCCATAAGGTGGATATAACGACTCTACCCAGAAGAGTTCTATGCTGTGCAGGGAAGATCTCTTGAGGGCACATCAGCAGAGGTAGGCTGTCTAAGCCTACAAAGGGAAACACAGCCAGAGGAGTACAGTCACAAAGAGAAGCAGAGTGACCAAACACATCTTCTAGCCAATGAACCCCAGCACAACATGTAGAAAACATCACACTAGGGCCCGGAGAGATAGCACAGCGGTGTTTGCCTTGCAAGCAGCTGACCCAGGACCAAAGGCGGTTGGTTCGAATCCCGGTGTCCCATATGGTCCCCCGTGCCTGCCAGGAGCTATTTCTGAGCAGACAGCCAGGAGTAACCCCTGAGCACCGCCGGGTGTGGCCCAAAAACCAAAAAAGAAAAAAAAAAAGAAAACATCACACTACAAGTGTGACAATGGGGAAATAACAAAGGCCAACACCATGCATAGAGAATGAATATGGCAGCTTTGAAAAAAAGTGACAACCACCTATTTAGACTCTCAGATAAGAAGTTTAGAAAAGAAATATGTTTTTAAAAGTTTAAAAAAAAATATGGGGATTCCTCAAAAAACTGGAAATTGAACTTCCATTTTATCCAGCTATACCACTCCTAGGGATATACCCTTGGAACTCAAAAATACAATTCAAAAATTCCTTTCTTACACCTATATTCATTGCAGTGCTATTTACAATAGCCAGACTCTGGAAACAACCAATATGCCTTACAACAGATGAATGGCTAAAGAAACTGTGGTACATATATATACACAATGGAATATTATGCATCCATTAGGAGAGATGAAGTCATGAAATTTTCCTTATATATGAATGTACATGAAATCTATTATACTGAGTGAAATAAGTCAGAGGGAGAGACACAGAATAGTCTCAGTCATCTATGGGCTTTAAGAAAAATAAAATATATTGAAATAATTCCCAGAGATTAGGGCTGGAAGGACTAGCTCAAAGTGAGAAGCTCACCACAAAGAGTGGTGAGTGCAGTTAGAGAAATAACTATGCTGAGAAGTATCATAACAATCTCAGTGAGTGAAAGATGCAGAAAGCCTGGAATACAGGCAGAGGGTGGGGGAGGGAGGAGTTGGGGGCATTGGTGATGGGAAGGTTGCATTGGTGAAGAGGGTGTTCTTTTTATGACTGAAACCTAACTACAATCATGTTTGTAATCACAGTGTTTAAATAAAGATACTATTAAATAAAAAATTAAAAATAAAACTATTACATGATTAAAAAGAAAAGAAATACGAAGGATCCTCATAGAAATCAAAGAAAGCATGTGTTGTTTTCATATAAAATATAAAGTCCTAGTGTTGAGGTGAGGACTTTCTCGGCATGGCACCTTTACCCCTTCTACCAGCACGTCTAGAGTAGGGTATTAGTGGTGAAATAATTTCACAGGCAGTCAAAGTTTCATGAGAGTCATCTCAGTTTATTTCTCTGCCCTCACTGCAATGTGCATTTCCTCACATGTGTTCTACGTTAAGCCTTTTCCAAGCAGCCTCTCTCTGCTCCAACTCTGGCTCTCGGCCTCTTTCTCTCAGGCGCTCTATGACTCCTTTCATCTGCTCTTTATGATTACTTGCTGCCTCCTTCCACTCAGACAGCACCTTGCAGACACATCCCAGGTGTGGGTTGGGTCTGACCATCCAGGTGAAATTAACATTTTAACAGAAAATTTAGGGCATTGCAGAAGGGTACCTCACAAGCATGGATCAAGCTTAACGAACCACAAATAAGAATCAAGAGGATATGAAGAGAGGAATAAGAAAACTCCAAAATGAAATAACAGGACTGAAAAACTCAGAAGACAAAATGAAAACCTCAGTGGAAAGCCTCACACCAATAGAGTTAACAGTCACTGAGGACCAAATCAGTGAGCTAGAAAATGAAATGCATAAAAAATCCATACAACAGATAGGAAAAGAGCCTTAAAGCAAATAATCAATGAAAAAATCCTCAAAGAGCTGCCGGTGTGGTAGGGCAATGGTAAGGCATTTGCCTTGCACACGGCTGACCCAGAGCAGATACAGATTCGATCCCTGGCATCCCCTATGGTCCCTAGAATCAGCAGCAATTTTTGAGTGCAGGGCCAGGAGTAATCCATGAACACTGCTGGTGTGCCCCCCCCCAAAAAAAACCCTCAAAGAATGTGAATATGTGAAGATGAAAATAGACGTCTTTGATAAACTTAACAGAAACAACACAGGAATCATTGGAGTTGCACAGGCTAAGGGAAAAAATCCCCTGGAAGAATCAACAGTCAAGGACATCATTGCAGAGAAAATACCAGAGCTAAAGACCGCATGCAAACAAATCCTGCATGCTTGAAGAATACCAGCTAAAGAGACCCAAAGAAAAGTACCCCAAGACACATCCTAGTCACAATGACGAATCCCACAGATAGAAATAGAATACTAAAAGCAGCAAGATGAAAATGGGAAATTGTGTACAAAGGAGCATCCTTAAGATTTATAGAAGACCTGCCACAAGAAACCCTTAAGGCCAGAAGACAACAGTGGGATATATTAACAAAACTCAACAAAATGAATGTTTCTTGAGGAAAACTTCACCCAGCCAGACTGGCATTCAGGTCTGAAGGAAGTATACATAGCTTCATGGATAAACAACAGCAACTTTACAGACTCAAAACAGCCTTAAAAGAAAAACTGAATGGTCTGCTAATTTAAGACAATACAGACTAACAACACACAAAACTCCTACACAAAGATCATACTAAACCTCATGATAATTATCTTTCTCAAAATCAATTATGTAACTAAATGCAGCTGTTAAGAGACTCAGAGTGAATCCATAATTCTGTTGCCTACATGAAATATATATGAATAGTGAGAATAAACATAGACTCAAAATCAAAGGTTAGAGGACAATAATTCAAGCAAACAACTCTCTTAAATATGCTGGAGTGGCATATTAATATCAGATGACACAAACGTATGGCTTAGAAAAAGTTAGAAGATGGACATTTTTTAATAATCAAGGGGTCTGTACAACAGGAAGAAATCTCATTCTTAAACATATATGCACCCAATGAGGGACCAGCAAAATATTTAATACAATTGTTGACAAATCTGAAAGAAGGTATCAATAGAAACACAATAATAGTGGAAGACTTCAAAAATGCCCTGCCACCCTTGATAGATCAAACAGGCTGAAACTACCTCTAAAAGGAAAAATGGAAGAATATGGCATAAATATATAGAGAGAGCACTTCATTCCCAGAAAACTGATTACACATTCTTCTCCAATGCATATGGGTCATTCTCCAGGATAGATTACATGCTGGCCCATAAAACTTACCTCCATAAAATCAAGAGGATAGAAATTTCACAGATTACTTTCTCAGATCACAATGCACTAAAATTAGAGATGAACTAAAAAGGGACATAGAAGAAAAATTTTAACACCTGGAAATTGAACAGCTCACTACTGAACAAATAGGAGGTCAAAAAAGAAATCAAAGAGGAAATCAAAAGATTCCTGGACACAAATGTGAATGAAGATACAAATTATTAAAATTTGTGGGGCACAGCAAAAGCAGTACTCAGAGGAAATTTTATAGCTTTTCAAACACACATCAAGGAAGAATGGGCCTACCCAGATAACTTAATGACACAGCTTATAAAATTAGAAAGTGATCAACAAGACAAATCAAAATAGGTAGGCAGAAGAAAATAACAAAGCTTAGAGCAGAAATTAGTGAAATCTGAAAGGTCAATGAAAGCAAAACGTGGTTCTTTGAAAAAATCAACAAGGTCAATAAACATCTAGCAAAACTTACAAAGAAAGTGTGAGAGACTTAATAAAAATAATTAGAAATGGAAAGAAGGATATTACTACAGATTCTAGAGAATCAAAACATAATCAGTGACTACTTTGAGAAACTCTATGCCACAAAACAAGATAACTTTGAAGAAATGGATAAGTTCTTGGACTCTTATTAATTTCCAGGGTTGAAACAGGATGACCTAGCATATCTGAACAGACCCACCACTTTGAGAAAATTAAAATGGTAATCAAAAATTTTCCCCAAAACAAAAGCCAGACCAAGATGGATTCACTAATGAATTCTTTCAAACCTTTCAAGAGGACCTACTACCAATACTCATTAGGCTCTTCCAGGAAATTAAAGAAACAGAAACACTCCCAAATAATTTGCATCAAGCTAACATCATCCTAATACCAAAAGCAGACAGAGATGTTGCAAAAAAGAACATATCCCTGATGAACACAGATGTAAAGATCCTCAACAAAACCCTAGCAAATAGGATCTAATGCTTAGCAAGAAGGCCATACATTGTCCTGGCCTGCAGAACAGGTTATTCGCGGGTATAGAGGGGTCCCAGCCTGAAAAAAGAATGGGGAGAAAGAAGGGGGCCAAGCAACATGAGGCTTGTCAAGGCTCCAGTTTATTGATCGGTACAGGCTCTTTTTAAGCACGATTTTACAGGGGGTGGAGAGAGAGCAGGATGAAACAGCCTGCATTACAGAAGTCATCTTACGGGTAATCTTTACATGCCATCTTTTTTTTTTTTTTTTTGGTTTTTGGGCCACACCCGGTGACGCTCAGGGGTTACTCCTGGCTATGCGCTCAGAAGTCGCTCCTGGCTTGGGGGACCATATGGGACGCCGGGGGATCGAACCGCGGTCCGTCCGAGGCTAGCGCAGGCAAGGCAGGCACCTTACCTTTAGCGCCACCGCCCGGCCCTTTACATGCCATCTTTACATAAGGAGTACAGGAACACCTCAAGGTTAGTGAAGTTTCAAGGATGTTACAAGCTTCCTGGAATGTATGCCTGATAGGAAACTGTGATATTTCTTTGGGCTCGAGCTAGCCAATGCCTTAGGTTATGTACTCTGGCCACACAAGACTGATTTGTCCTGCTGAATTCCATATTAGGGTTTGGTCTCTGACAATACATCAGTGTCTCATCAAGAAGACCAAACAACAGGACCAAGTAGGTTTCATTCCAGGAATGCAAGAATGGTTAAACATATGCAAATCAATCAACATAATAAACCATATCAACAAAAGAAAAAGAATGGGCCGAGAGATAGCATGAAGGTAGGGTGTTTACCTAGCATGCAGGATAGTGGTTTGAGTCCTAGCATCCCTGAGCCTGCCAGGAGCGATTTCTGAGCATAGAGCCAAGAGTAATCCCTGAGTGCTGCTGAGTGTGACCCAAAATACAAAAAAAAAAAAAAAATACCAATCATATCAATAGATATGAGAAAGCATTAGATCATTCGATAAGGTCCAACACCCATTCATGATAAAATCTCTCAAGATGGGAATAAAAGGGACTATTCTCAATATAGTCAAGGCCATTTACCACAAGCTAATGACAAATATTATACTCAGTGGAGAAAAACTAAAAGCCTTTCCTTTAAAATCTGGTACAAGACAAGGTTGACCCCTCTCACCACTCTTATTTAGCATAGTACTGGAAGTACTTGCCATAGTCATTAGGTAAGCAAAAGATATCAAGGGCATCCAGAGAGGAAAGGAAGAAGTCAAGCTCTCACTTGCAGATGGCATGATACTATATTTAGAAAATCCTAAAGACTACCAAAAAGCTTCTAGAAGCAATAGATTTATATATATACATACATAAAACAAAGTGGCAGTCTATAAAATTAACACACAAAAATCAGTGGCATTCTTATACACAAAAAATGATAAAGAAGAAATGAACATTAAAAAATTCCATTTAGGGGCCGGGCGGTGGCGCTAGAGGTAAGGTGCCTGCCTTGCCTGCGCTAGCCTAGGACAGACCGTGGTTCGATCCCCCGGTGTCCCATATGGTCCCCCAAGCCAGGAGCGACTTCTGAGCGCATAGCCAGGAGTAATCACTGAGCGTCACCAGGTGTGGCCCAAAAACCAAAAAAAAAAAAATTCCATTTAGGGCCCGGAGAGATAGCACAGTGGTGTTTGCCTTGCAAGCAGCCGATCCAGGACCAAAGGTGGTTGGTTCGAATCTCGGTGTTCCATATGGTCCCCGTGCCTGCCAGGAGTTATTTCTGAGCAGACAGCCAGGAGTAACCCCTAAGCACTGCCAAGTGTGCCCCCCCCAAAAAAAATTCCATTCAAATTAGTGCCACACAAACTAAAATATTTTGAATTCAACTTAACTAAAGGGGTGAAGGACCTATACAAAGAAAACTACAAAACGCTGCTTCAAGAAATAAAAGAGACAAAATCAAACAATTATCATAAATTGACTCTTATTGACCTAGTTTTTAATACTTCCATTTATCTTTGTGTTATAACAAGAAGTAAATTTGCTTATGTCTAACGGGTGCCAGCTAGGATGGTCGGTGGGAAACTGAAGACACTGGTGGAGGGAAGCACTTCTAGAAATGAAATTGGTGTTGGAACATTTAATGTCTGAAACAACTGTATTCTAAAGAACTTGGTAAAACCATGATATTATAATAAAAAGTTTTAATGCAAAAAAGAAAGAAAAAAAAGAGGACACAAGGAAATGGAGACACATACTCTGTTTATGGATTGGAAGGATTAACTTAATTAAAACAGCAATACTTCCCAAATCATTAGATTTAATGCAATTCCTCTAAGGATACTCAAGACATTCTTCAAAGAAGTGGATCAAATACTCTTGAAATTTATTTCAGACAGTAAATATCCACAAATAGCTAAAACAACCCTTAGGAAAAAGAAAGGGAATGCATCACTTTCCCCAACTTTAAATTATACTACAAAGCAACAGTCATTAAAACAGCATGATATTGGAATAAAGACAGACCCGCAGATCAATGAAATAGACTTGAATGTTCAGAGAATGTACCCCAGACATGCAAAAGAATACCCCATCATGTAATTAATCAATCTCTGATCAGGGGCAAGAAATGCAAAATGGAGAAAGGAAAGTCACTTCAAGTGGTCTTGGGACAACTGGGCAGCCACATGCAAAAAAGTGAACTTGGACCTCCATTTAACACCATGCACATAGATCAAATCTAAATGGCTTAAAGGCCTTGATACCACACCCGGAACCACCAAGTGCTGTAGGTGGCTTCTTTCCTACAGCCATCAGTGAGATTTCAGTGAATCCACTTTAGGGAGAGTGGGTTGCACATATGGCGAAATATAAAATATATGAAACCACACAGAGAATGTGGGGTCAACACATTTCTGGCAGAGTGCGACAAGTTTGATTTTTTGAGCAGGGGAATTTATAGGGGTAAAATTAGCTACAGGTGAAGAATAATTGTAATCACAAAGCCTAGTATAACAATAACAATACCTAAGCTATGGGTGTGACTGTAAAAATTTTAAGTTACAAGAGAGAAGGTCACAACTCAAGGTAACTCCTTGCAAGCTTACTTTAAATGCAAAATCAGGATTAGGAGGAGTAAGAAATATCTAGAAACTTGATCTTTCTAGGCTGGACTCTATAGTTTTAGAGGTTAAGTGAAGTGAGGAACCAAATCCCCAAGAATGAGCTTCCCTATTTCTAAAGGAGGGTCAAGATCTGCATTCTGGTTATACCCTTGATTACCAGAAACTGCAGTAGCAAAGAGAAAAATTGTCTTTGCTTATAGGGCTGACTATATCCAGAAAAAGGGGTTCTCAAATAAACTTTGGTGCTGGAATTTCTGAGCCAAATTATTTGATAGAGGCTATTATTTTGCCTGATATATACAAAGGAGAGACAGTCAAATATTGGCTGAGAATGTAATGCCAGGCTTCTCTTTGGAAATTCCTCAACCATCCACGCAGGGGAAAAAGGTGTCCACAGCAGGCCTTTTGAGGAACCCCATGGGGGTTAAATTAGTTCTACCCACAAGGAAAATCTGAGGATACATCTGATGGGCTGAGCCCCCCTAAAAGCTTAGGTATGCTCTGGAAACCAAGTATATAAAAGAACATGTAGGTAAAACACTTCATGACTTTGAAACTAACGACATCTTTCAGGAGGAAACACCACTTTCCAAACAAGTGGAAGCAGAGATAAACAAATGGGACTATATTAAGTTGAGAAGTTTCTGCACTTTCATTGAATAGTGCCTGGGATACAAAGGCCACCCACAGAATGGGAGAAACTATTCACCCAATACCCATCAGATAAGGGGCTGATATCTAAGATAAACAAAATACTGACAGAACTTAATGAGAAAAAAACCTAATCCCATCAAAAAATGGGGAGAAAAAAATGAACGGACACTTCCTTAAAGAAGATATACAAATATATGAAATAATGCTCCACATCACTAATCATCAGGGAGATGTAAATCAAAACAACAGTGAGGTATCATATCATGCCACAGAGACTGGCACACTTCACAAAAACCAAGAACAATCAGTGTTGGTGGAGATGTGGGAGAAATGAACTCTCATTTACTGCTGGTGGGAATGCTGTCTAGTGCAGCCTTTATGGCAAACAATATGGAGATTCCTCAAAAATCTGGAAATTGAGCTCCCATAGATCCAGCTATACCACTCCTAACGATATACTCCAGGAACACAAAAACACAATACAAAACTGCTATTCATTGCAGCACTATTTACAATAGCCAGAATCTGAAAACAACCCAGATGCTCGACAGCAAATGAGTGGCTAAAGAAACAGTGGTACATATACACAATGGAATACTATGCAGCCATCAGAGGAGATAAAGTCATGAAATTTTCCTATACCTGGATGGACATGGAAACTATTATACTAAGTGAAATAAGTCAGATGGAGAAAGATATACACAGGATAGTCTCACTTATCAATGGGATTTAAGAAAAATAAGACAGTATTGTAATAATACCAGAGACAGTAGAGATGAGGAGGGCTAGAAGGACTAGCTAATAATATGAAACTTACAAAAAAGAGTGGTGAGTACAGTTAAGAGAAATAATTACACTAACAACTATCATGACAATGTTAATGAGTGAGAAAAGTAGAATGCCTGTCTTGAATACATGCAGGAAGTGGGGGAGGAGGGAGATGGGGGGCATTGGTGATGGGAATGCTGCACTGATTATAGGCAGGTATTCTTTTTATGACTGAAACCCAACTACAATCATGTTTGTAATTATGGTGTTTAGATAAAGACATTACTTTAAAAAAAAAAGGAAGAAGAAAAATATGAAGGAAAAATGAACATGGGGGCAAGGCCAACTGGTTTTCAGGTGCATTGGTAGAGATAAAAAAAAAAAAGAACAGAACTAGATACTCAAGCCAAAGTCAACAACAATAGAATCAAGAGACCCAAACTATAACAGTCTAAACTTAAAATGTGCCTGTTTTACTGGCAGGTCAGGGGGCAAAGGTCAGGGGGCAAATGGTATATGATACTCATTAGAAAACATTGGTGGTGGAAAGTCAACACTGGTGGTGGGAAAGGCCCTGATTCACTATCACTATATGTCTGAAATCCAACGAGGACGAGGAAGGACTTTGTAAATCACAATGCTTTCAATAAATCACTTTAAAAATTGAAAAATAAATAATAGTTTCTACTGTGTGAGCTCAAAATAAATGATCATGGCTATTATTAAAGTTGGTTTGAACAGTTAAGGGAAAAACAATGTTAAGTGCATATGTATTGTATGTAATGAGCTAATTAGTTTTTATTTCAGACAGAATTTTTGAAGGAAAAAAGCCACACTCATTCTATTCTTTTTAAAGGTACTGACTCAAAAAGATCTGTCTATGAATTTATCAAGGACCAAAGAGACAGGTTTCGTCTTGAGGTAGGAAAAGTTACCAAACATTATGTTTTGAATTTAGTTTGTTCATTGCTCTCTGAGCACCATTTAAAACCATCCTAGCATACAATAGGCATTTAATAAATAGTTGACCTCCAAAAAATACTTTTTGAGGAGGAGTTAAAAGATTGAAGTCTCTTGATCTTTGTTTATATAAAATTTAACTTATTTACATATTTAAGGTCAAGTAGTATTGATGAACATTTTTATAATTTCTTTTACGTGATTGAGAGCAGAAATTCCATCAGATTGTCCTAGCTAAACTGAAAAAGTAGAAAGTTGATGTCAAAGCTGGATTTGAGTCATAAATGGGGCTCCTTGAGGCTGTTGATTAAAATTTCCGCTACCTCAGGTTGGCCTGGAGGAGATTTTCATTGGAACAGAATTCCCTCCTGGTACTTCCTGCTTGAGGAGAACTTAGTAGCTGCACACAGCACAGATTGCTAATGGACAGAAAGTTTGAGTAACTACCAGGTGAACTAGGTTAGGAAGAGACAGATAAAAATGTTTTTGATTGATGGGATACAGCCAGCCTGGAATAACAGTTGACCTTCTGTGGGCTTGATCTGGTCTGGTCTGAAAGTAAAAGAGAGGAATTAGGATCCCTTCAAATTACCATACAAATAGACTTATGGTGGGCCAGGGAGAAAGCACAGTGAGTAGGATATTTGCTTTGCCTGCAGTCAACCGGGTTTCAGTCCCCAGCATCCCATTTGTCCTCCCAAGCTTGCCAGGAGTGATTCCTGAGTGCGAGCCAGGAGTAATCCCTGAGTGCCACCGGGTGTGCCCCCCACCTCCAAAAAAAAGCTTCATGAAATAAAACTGTGGTTCTAAGATCTGGGCATTCTGTTATTTTCAAACTAAATGATTGTTTACAGTGGATTTCCCCCTTAAGAGGTTGTTGAAATGTCCTAGAAAAGTAAAAGGATGCCCTTGACATGCTTCTGTTTTCAATTGTCTTAGTATGCTCTCTGTACCAAACAAAATACTATTAAAAAGTATGAAAAAAGCATGGCCCTGAGGGAAAAGCAGCTCCGGAAAGCAGAAAAGAGGCTTGAAAATGATGCAATTGCTTTTGAAGAATTCCTTCGAGACAATGACCAGAAATCTGTAGATGCTCTCAAAACGTTAGTATTTTGTGTGCTTGTTTTTTGTTGTTTGCTTGTTTCCCACTCTGTCCAGATCACTCTTTATCTTCCTTTTTTCTTTTTATTTCTTTCTCACAACACACACACACACACACACACACACACACACACACACACACACACACACACGCGCGCGCGCGCGCACGCCAAATCTTTATTGCCTTTCAGGGCAGCACAGGAAACTATTAACAAACTCCAGATGACAGCAGAACTGAAAAAAGCCACTATGGAGGTGCAGGCAATAAAAAGGTGAGGCTGGGCCACCTTCTCTTTTGCTGGGGTTCCACTGTTGACTTTTCTTTGTTCCTAGCGAGCCCTTTGGAGCAAGCAGGGGCACCTGGAGAGGATTCCCTTGCCTTGTCAGCTGGTTTTTCACATTATTTCAGGGACAGGGCAGAGGAGGTGTGTGGGTCACACTAGCAGTCCTCAGGGCCTACTCCCAGAACTGTGCTCAGATGTCCATTCCTTGACGTGCTGAGGAGACCAAACCACAGGGTCAGCCACAGGCATGGCTAGTGCCTTCGCTGCTGCCTGTACTGACTCTCATGTACAGTCACATGAGCCACATATGCATGCTTTTTTTTTCTAAAGATCTTTATTTAAGCACCATGATTACAAGCATGATTGTAGTTGGGTTTCAGTCATAAACAGAATACCCCCCTTCACCACTACCAATGCTCCCCCACCCCTACTTGTATTCATGACAGACATTCTACATATGTGATTCTGCTCCTAAGTGGGACAGGGCAGGGACCACTGGTGATAAATTTTCTCTCAGTTATAAATATGAAAACCAGGAAACCATTTGAAAAAGAACCCAACCAGTGGTGGGAATAAATAATGAATTATTTTCTGACTGCCCTCCCTTTTCAGTTGTTCTCTAAGGCATATTTCTTGTAACTCCACCTGGATTTAGGTGTATCTACCTGAGACTCGCCTGTTTCTGGGAGGGGTCTTGGGAACCTGGTATTATGTGTAACCTTACCTGCAAGACCCCTCCCATTCCGGGGAGTGGTTGGAGGTGACATGGATGAAAGAAGTTAAGATGCAGGGCAAGCTAGGGATAGCATGTGTAAATGGTTGAGATTCACCACACACGTGGTGGATAGGGTATGAATAAAGCTGATACTTCCTGAAGCCTGCCTGTGAGTGAGTTCAATACCCGCCGCCCTCATGAACCTCCAGACCCACCGGTTATTGAGGGTTGCAGAGCCATGTGGCCTGGAATGGCACAAAAAGGCCCCTCCATCCATCTCCATCCAGCTTCATCATAAGGGCTGTAACCCTACAATTTCTAGCATACATTTTAACATGTTGGGAATTGAGATTTATTTTACAAGCAGCTTACAGTTATATTGTAAGGTATATATGTATATAAGTATATATGTATGAAAAATATGTAAGTAACTATAGTCTATATGTATGTATACAAATAGAATATATTTATATACAAATGGAACATATAAGCAGAATATATATTTGTAGATCTATTTATATATAGCTGGACTCACGAGTATTATATCACCCAGGGGCAGGGGGTTGAACTGGTGTCAGCCACATGCAAGGTGAATGCCTTCTCCCCTATGCTAGCTCTCCAGTCTTGAACCAGATACGTGGACGCTTGATTATCACTCCTACACTAAGAATTAAGGAAGGCTCTCCCTGGAAAGAAATATTGATGCTGAAGCTATGCATAGAGGAATCATGTTGATAAGAACAGGATCCTGATCAAGAGGGGGATAGAAAGGAAGGTCCTGAAAGATAAAGGCAGGGTATATGGGGTCCTTCCTATGAGGGACCTACTTATTTGAACAATCTGGCTGGGTTCACTTGACAACATGATTAATCAAAAGCCAGGTGAGCTGTCACATTTCAGGGTAAATTTTTCAACTCCAGTACCAGTTGGCAACCATCTGAGAATTGGAGACAGACTCAAACTTGAGCACTGGCTCCACCATGTACTGCACAAATAAAGAGCATTGCAAGGTCTATATTTCTTCTCTTATAGAATTATGGTATGTTAGCTACATAGGAGGGACTGAGGATGGAGTTATGTCTGCAGTGGGTTTCACACACTGCAGTGCTCACAAGTGTTGGCATTCTATCCCTTCATTGAGTGCTGTCTTCTGCCACCTTCTCATTTCACCATATATCGCCAAGTAGAGTTAGAACTTCCCTCTCAAATAAGTAGAGTAAAACTATAATCCATCTACGTGCATATGTGCATAACCTTGGGAATAAAATTTTTTTTTGGCTTTTGGATCACATCTGGCAGCACTTAGGAGTTACTCCTGGCTCTGTGCTCAGAAATCACTGCTGACAGGTACCGGGGACCATATGGGATGCTGGGATTCGAGCCACCATCTGTCCTGGATCGGCTGCATGCAAAGCAAACACCCTGCCACTGTGCTATCTCTCTGGCCCCGGGAACAAATTTTTGTTTTGTTTCTGGATCATACCTGGAAGTGCTCAGGAACTTACTCTTGCTTTTGATTATAGGGATCACCCCTATGGGGTTCCAGGAATTGAACCTAGGTTAGCCGCAGGCAAAGCAAGTGCTCTTCTCACTATATTATCATTCTAGGTTCTATCCTTGGAAATGTTTTATGCAATGTTGTTTTCTCATCTCTAATTTTATTGAATCTCATATTTTAATGACCATATTTGTAGCATTATTAAATTAAGATTTGAATACATAAACTAGAGTACCTTTCCTTATAAAATCCATGGGAGGAAAAATGTGTGCTCAACACTCTCTAACCATGTTTTGTTTCTTTTGAGTAGTGAAATAGCAAAAGCAGAATTCCTCCTTACAGAGTATATGAAATATGGATATTTTCTGCTGAAGTTGTCTCCAAAACAGTGGCAAATCCAACAAGCATCAAAAAGGTCACAGACAAACAAAACTAAGGATACAATAAGGCTTCTTCTTCCAAGAATATTAAGTAAGTCATATATTATTTTCATTATAATTTTTGTTTTGTTTTTGAGCCACACATGGCTGTTCTTAGGGGTTACTCCTGACTCTGTGCTCAGAAATCACTCCTGGCTGGCTCAAGGGCCATTTGGGATGCCAGAGATCAAACCCAGGTTGACTGTGTGTAAAGCAAACGTCCTACACCCTACTCGCTGTGCTCTCACTCTGGCCCATCATATTTTTTAAATCTTTATTGATATACTGTGATATTGATTTACAAATACTATCAATTCGGATTTTCTGTGAGCATCATTCCAACACCATAGTACCCACTTCCCTCACCAGGGTTCCATAGGCCTCTTCGATTCATACAGTAACCTCTCACCTCCCTCCCAACTCAGCTCTGTGACAAACTCTCCAGTTTGGCTGCTCTTGACCATTTGTTCCACATGGTGTATCTTGAAGTCTCACTTATGAGAGTGATATCATTCTGTATCTCTCTTTTCCTTCTAACTTACTTCACTCAGCTTGATCCCCTCTAGTTCTATCAAGGCCACAGCAAATTCTGTCTTTTCTTACTACATAGTATTTTGTTGTTAAGTCAATTTGTCTTAATTTCAGTAAAACAGGCAGCTCTAACTTTCAAATATCTTGGAGGCCAGGCACTTATAGGTTGGGTAAGGTAGGACACTTACCTGAGTGGCACCCAATATGGTCCCCTCAGCCCTACCAGGTGGTCACTGAACACAGATTCAGGAGTAAGCTCTGAGTACCACCAGTTACGGCCCAAAACCCCAAACCAAACAAATCACAACAACAGCAAAATCTTGTTTCAATATTTCTATTTATTGTGTAGTCAGAATTTTTATACTGGAATAGAAAGGATTTTCGGGCCCGGAGAGATAGCACAGCGGCGTTTGCCTTGCAAGCAGCCGATCCAGGACCTAAGGTGGTTGGTTTGAATCCCGGTGTCCCATATGGTCCCCCGTGCCTGCCAGGAGCTGTTTCTGAACAGACAGCCAGGAGTGACCCCTGAGCACTGCTGGGTGTGCCCCCCCCCCCCAAAAAAAAGTCTTCTTCTGGGCCCGGAGAGATAGCACAGCGGCGTTTGCCTCACAAGCAGCCGATCCAGGACCTAAGGTGGTTGGTTCGAATCCCAGTGTCCCATATGGTCCCCCGTGCCTGCCAGGAGCTGTTTCTGAACAGACAGCCAGGAGTAACTCCTGAGCACCGCCGGGTGTGGCCCCCCCCCCCAAAAAAAAAAAAAAGAAAAAAAGAAAGGATTTTCACTATTAAGTTCAGACATAAAGCAATAAAAAATAATACACCTAGAAACTCATCCATTAAAATATGAAAAACTACTTATTTAAAGGTTCTGTAGAAATAATGAACCAATGTCAATTATACCTTAATAAACTAATCAACTAACCTATACAAATTGATTTCATTAATTAGAAAATATACAAAGGTCTAGAAAGTAGAAGAAAGAATCCTTAAAAGGGACTGAGTTTCTGTGCCACACCCAGCAGTGGTTGGGACTAGCTTTGAGCTTGGGGTTCATAGGGAGTACACGTTGTGCCAGTGATAAAACCTGGGAGAGCTATATGCATGGCAAATGCTTTAACCACAGGGATTAAACAATTCACTTCATGGAATGCCCTGGAAATTTAGGTTAGATGATTGATACCACATATATTCCCCCCAAATTAATGAATAAATGTTATTAATTAAAATAAAACCGTTGCTGAAATAAATGTCAGAGAATTAGGCTGGGAAGAAACTGGGTTTTGGTTTTTGAAATAAAATAGTTTTATTGCATTTTACCTTACTACCTATAAATGAATGGAATGGTGAGGGCATCTAGAGGGAGATGGAGAGGAGAGAAGAAAGAGGAAGAGAGAGAGGAAAAGAGTGAGGAGAAAAGAGAAAGAAAAGAATAAAATGTTTAGGAAATTTTTGCCCTGAAGAATATACGTAATGTATTGCTTTACTGGGGGAAACTTTGTACAAAGTTTTTTAAAGGTTGTATAATAATGTATATATAAAGGTTCACAGAAAAAGACCGGTTAATAATTTTGAAGTGATCAGGTGGTGGATGTTGTTCCTGAGATATTATTTAAGTTCCTACAACAGAGTCTCTGAAATGAACACTGTATAGTACTGGCATTAAGAAGTCAGCTCAAGGCCAGAAAAGGCTTCTTTTCTATAGAAGAATTCCATAACTGTTTGAAGTGGAGTCCCAAATGGAAGAGTAGCTGGGACTGAACTTGCCTGCCAGCTGAGAAATTTACTAGCTCTTTGGTGTTCAGCATCTGTATAAATCCAAGCTCTACCCACCCACTTCTGCAAAGAGCTTGATTTTGGGCCAAAGAGAAGGTAGTAAATCTCAAATCTGCCATCTCTTCCCTTCGTTCTAGGAAAATGTTTATAGGGATTTAAAGAGGTGGAGTAAGGGTGGGGTAATGTTTGACTGGACTGCATTTCATTGATTTGGCACAGTTTTTTTTTTGCAAAACAAGCAAGCAAACAAACAAACATAAAAACCCTTGGAATGCTTTCTTGATTCTCTGGCCATGTGTGATGTTTTCATAAACATGATGAGAGATTCTTATACACAGGAGAAGATCCTGAAAGTCATTAGGTCATCTGAACAGTGATGTCTTGGTATTCATTCTTTCCTGAAAACAACTTACACTGTTGTAAACTAAGCAATAGAGGAGAGGATTGCGTGAGTTTCTGCTTGCCAGTTATCATTTGCAAAACACAAGTAACTGGTGTACTGCTTCTGCCAAACAACCTATTTTCTGAAAACCATTTAGTGAAAGACAATGTACATATTTTCAGTTGAATTTCTTTTTTATTCAATAATATTTTAAGCATTATGATTATAAGCATGTTTGTAGTTGAATTTCAGTTATATATATAATATATATATATTATATATATATATATATATATATATATATATATATATATAAACACTCCCTTCACCAGTGCAACCTTCCCACCACCAATACCCCTATCTCCCTCCTTCCCCACCCCATGCCTGTATTCGAGACAGGCATTCTATTTCCCTCACTCACTACCATCTTCAGGATAGTTGTTAGTGTATTTGTTTCTCTAAATGCAATCAACACTCTTTGTAGTAAGTTTTATGTCCTGGGATGGTTCTTCCAGCTCTCATTTCTATTGTCTCTGGATATTATTACAATATTGTATTTCATTTTTCTTAAATCACACAGATGAGTGAGAATATTCTGTGTGTCTATCAATCTCCCTTTGATTATTTCATTCAGCATAAGAGTTTCCATGATATAGGAAAATTTTATGACTTCATTTTTCCTGAAAGCTGCATAATATTTCATTGTATCACTGTTTCTTTAGCCACTCATCTGCTGTCGAGCATCTAGGTTGTTTTTAGATTCTGGTTATTGTAAATAGTGCTACAATGAATATAGGCGTGCAGAAGGCAGTTTTGTGTTGTGTTTTTGTGTTCCTAGAGTATATCATTACGAGTGGTATAGCTGGATGTATGGGAGCTCAATTTCCAGATTTTTGAGAAATCTCCATATTGTTTGCTATAAAGGCTGCACTAGACAGCATTCCCACCAGCAGGAATGAGAGTTCCTATCTACCCACATCCCCATTCGCACTGATTGTTCTTGGTTTTTGTGAAGTGTGCCAGTCTCTGTGGTGTGAGATGGTACCTGATGTTTTGATTTGCATCTCCCTGATGATTAGTGATGTGGAGCATTTTTTCTTGTGCCTTTTGGGCATTTGTATTTCTTCTTTGAGGAAGTGTCTTTTCATTTCTTCTCCCCATTTTTTGATGGGGTTAGGTTTTTTCCTTATTAAGTTCTGTCAGTATTTTGTATATCTTAGATATTATCCCCTTATCTGATGGGTATTGGGTGAATAGTTTCTCCCATTCTGTGGGTGGCCCTTGTATCCCAGGCACTGTTTCCTTGGAAGTGCAGAAGCTTCTCAGCTTAATATAGTCCCATCTGCTTTTCTCTGATTCCACTTGTTTGGACAGTGGTGTTTCCTCCTGAAATATGCCTTAGTTTCATTGTCATGGAGTGTTTTACCTATGTGTTCTATATACCTTATGTTCCCGGTCTGATATCAAGATTGTTAAGCCATTTGGATTTGATCTTTGTGCATGGTGTTAAATGGAGATCACTTTTTGCATGTGGTTGACCAGTTGTCCCAAGACCACTTGTTGAAGTGACTTTCCTTGCTCCATTTTGCATTTCTTTCCCCTTTATCAAAGACTAATTACATGTTGGGGCATTCTTTTGTATGTCTGGGGTACACTCTCTAAATATTCAAAAATGTTGGATTCAGCTTTTAGATCCATTTTTCCACACTGTGTGTCTCTATTTTTTAAAAATATGGAACGCTTCATGAATTTGTGTGTCATCCTTGCACAGGGACCATGCCAATCTTCTCTGTATCATTCCAATTTTAGTATATGTGCTGCCGAAGCAAGCACCACTCTGTGTCTCTTAACTGGTGCATTTAGTTCATTGACATTGAGGAGATTGTCATGGAATTTATTATGATCTTTGTGTAGGAGTTTGGTGTGTCTGTTGGTCTGTCTTGTCTTAAAGTAGACCTTTCAGTTTTTTTTTTAAAGTTAGTTTTGAGTCTGAGCCATTTTTTGTCTATGAAGATATATGTATGCTTCCTTCAAAGCTGAATGTTTGTCTGGCTAGGTGCAGTATTCTAGGTGAATCATTTATTTCATTGAGAGCTGTCACTATTTGACACCACTGTCTTCATGCCTTGAGGATCTCTTGTGAGAATCTGCTGTAAATCTTAAGGTTCTCCTTTGTACATAATTTCCTTTTTAATCTTGCTGATTTTAGTATTCTATCCCTGTCTGATATATTTGTCATTGTGACTAAGGTGTGTTTTTAGGTGCTTTTTTTTGGATGTCATTTTCGGGCATGCATGATTTGGTTGCATGCTGTCTTTAGCTACAGAAGTTCCTCTCAGTGATGTCCTTGACTATTAATATGTCATAGGGATTTTCTTCTTGGGTCTCTGGGACTCCAATGATTCTTATATTATTTCTATTGAATTTATCACAGACTTCTATTTTTGTATGTTCAGAATCTTTGAGTATTTTTTTCCATTGTTTGTTTGCTTTAAGGCTCTTTTCCAATCTCTTCTGTTGTATGGAGTTGTTATGCATCTCATCTTCCAGCTCATTGATTCAGTTCTCAGATTCTGTTACTCTGTTGGAGAGGCTTTTCATTTCACCTAACAACTTTTTCAGTTCTGTTATTTCAGTTTGGAGTTTTCTTACTTCTATTTTCATGTATCTTGATTCTCTTATTTGTGGTTTGTTCAGCTTGATCCATGCTCTCTTTGATTTCTATGAGGATTCCCCCATATTTCTTTTCTAAGGCCCTTATCTGAGAAGCTAAGTAAGTGGCAGTTTTCAGGTCATTGGAGCTGCCATCTTCATACATGGTTGGCCTGTGTTGTTTCCCCATTTACACCCTTGTAGTGTGATGTTTTCTGTGTGTTGTGCTGGGGATCATTGTCTATGAGATGTGTGCAGCCAAGGAGTGGAGCGAAGCAGCTGGACTCTCCTGGCCCCACCCTTCATGCAAGTGTCCAGCTCACCTATGTTGATGTGGCTTCTGCAGGCTCTCTGGGCAGGGTTGGTCCCAGCACCAGCAGTCATGGATTTTGGACAGCAGCCTCTTTGGAAAGTATTTGGTGGGGATCTCAATTGAATTTCTTATATAAGAAATGACAGATTGTGGAGGTTCGTTCGTTCCTGGTGGTCTGCATATGTTGATGCTTGGAAAATGATCCAGTGCTGTTGCAAGGAAGGCAAGCACTTTACCCACTGACTATATAATCTCTGACTATGAATTAGTAATGTTTGATTCAGCATATTGATCCAATTCAGTCTCTTTGTGCTCTTTGTGGGTGAGGGCTGCAGTTTTAGAGAGAGTTTTCAGACATTGGCCATTATATAGTGAAGCCAAGTAGTCCTGGAAAAAGAGGAAGTCAATGAGAGGAGCCTGTTAAGTCTGGAATGAGTCCATTAGAGGAGGCTGAGACCTGGGTGGAAGAATTTCCCATCTGTACCTTTGGAAAGAAAACTGGTAGCCAGGAATTTCACTAGGTCACCAAGAATTGAGAAGACAGAGACAGAAGATGCAGGGAGGTTATATTAGATAGAATTTCCATAACACAGAAAGTTCTAGAGATTTCCAGTTTGATGATAAGCAGATTCACGGGCTCTGAATTAAAAGACTTTACAGCACAGAAGTCAGCTTAAATCAGGAAGAATGTTTTCCAGAAAGCATAGTGTTCACTTACTGGTGTACCATGGCTAGTTACCCAGCTGCATTCTCTTTTGTCTCTTGATTGTACCCAGTGTAATTAAAGTAGGTGTATGTGAAATTTACCCTTTCGGATATAAGGGTAAGTCTACCCAATGTTACTATTTTTATTTGTGCCCTAGATTTGCTAATTTACTGAATTCTGATATTCAGTAATCAAAGTTATTCTGAGTCATTGAACTAACCTCTTAATACCAGAAAGTATGTGTGAGGTACATTGAGCAGAGTGATGACACTTGGTTCAGTTCATGACAGTGTTTGACAAGAGAAGGAGCCCGGAGAGATAGCACAGCGGCATTTGCCTTGCAAGCAGCCGATCCAGGACCAAAGGTGGTTGGTTCGAATCCTGGTGTCCCACATGGTCCCCCGTGCCTGCCAGGAGCTATTTCAGAGCAGACAGCCAGGAGTAACCCCTGAGCACCGCCGGGTGTGGCCCAAAAACCAAAAACCAAAAAAAAAAAAAAAATGTGGCTGACAGTGTTTGACAAGAGAGAATGAATGAAAGGAAACTGTGATGTCTTAGCATTTAACAGCCACATATTCACTCCTAGAGTTATCCTAGCACTAAGGATACCGGGAAGCCACAAGTCTCAGACCAAAGGCATGAATGGCTAATTGCAGCATTCTAGAGGCTGCCATGGGAACAGAGATCACATACCTGGCAGGCCGATTCCATTTCAACCAGAGATCAGCCTTTGTCATCTGCATCATACATTGCTAGTTTCAAAGACCCCCATCTTGTATTTCTTTCTTTTCGGTTTTTTTTTTTTTTTGGGGGGGGGGGTCTCACCTGGAAGCACTCAGGGGCTACTCCTGGCTCTATGCTCAGAAATCGCTCCTGGCAGGCTCGGGGGACCATATGGGATGCCAGGATTCGAACCACTGATTTGCACGCAAGGCAAATGCCCTACCTCCATGCTATCTCTCCGCCTTCCCCTCCCCCATCTTGTATTTTTATCCCTGAAAGTTTGGCAATAGTTGTACCTTCAGCTGTGTCCTCAAACATTGTTGGGTTTCATTTTTTTTCTTCCATCTCAACCTTCCCCCACCAACTCTACTTCTCATTTGTAGAAATAATTTCAAGGAGAAATGAAAGCAGTTCCGATGATCTCCGCGGGTCTTCGATTTCCGAAGAATCTTCAAAGAGCAGAGGTGCTACCCAAATAGGTAATAGTAGATGTTGGGTATAGCAAACTAGCAAACAGATAAAGATTTTTGTACTGAGTATTTATTTTTAATGATATGTTATTTCTTTTTACCTTGGCCATCACTGATGACTTGGATTGCATCTGGACCTTTTGAACAGGAAAAATAGCAAAGAAGCTCATGTCAGCACAACAGATTAAGAAATCAACTCCACCAAAGTACAGTAAATCCTTGATTAAGTCTCCTGAAAAAACTTTTTTTTTTTTTTTTGGTTTTTCGGGCCACACCCGTTTGATGCTCAGGGGTTACTCCCAGGGGTTACTCCTGGTTAAACGCTCAGAAATTGCCCCTGCCCCTGGGACACCGGGGGATCGAACCGCGGTCCTTCCTTGGCTAGCGCTTGCAAGGCAGACACCTTACCTCTAGCACCACCTCGCCGGCCCGGAAAAAAATACATTTTGATGCAAATATCTTCTTAACTTTTCTTTAACACAATTACCAGCTAGCCAGCCACGGTGACAAATACAGGAAAGGATAACAAATGGTTTTCATTTCCATTTGCTAGGTGATTGAGTGATCAGAGTGACCAAGCTCTGCCAACCCTCCCTGCATTGTCTAATGAGTACCTTCAAGAGCTATTTCAGAAACTTCTTGTCACTGCGTCTTGTGCCCTAGGGACTTGATCTTCCAGAATCCATTGCTGATTACTTATTATTAAGTCAGTTCCACTGCTGGCCTATATGTTTGCAATTTCACTATGTTGCTCAGAATTGCTAAAGATTTTTTTATTCCATTTATTGATTATTGATGCCTTTATTCCCATTAATTCATAAATCATGAGTTCTCCCCCTCCCCCTTTATAACAAGGTAGCTCTAAGAATCATATGTCTGCCTGCAGTTAAGTACAGTGTCCAGAGGTCATATTCTGCGACAGCCCCACGATATTCAGCTGAATTATGCCTGATCCAAATCAGCACAGATCCTTGGCTCTGATTTCCAGAGACTCTAATTTTGCTCCACTGGGGACCAGGAAATAACTACTGATTTTTGTGTTCATTGTGCTTTTATTTTAAGATCATTATTAATTCACATGCAACTGTAAGAAATAGTAACAAAAGCCCCCTCATATTATCTGGTACTTGCCATACCCTGTAGTAATAACTTGCAAAACCGTAGTACAATATTACAACTGGAATTTTTGAATCTTGACATTGATGGTCAAGAAACAACCAAATATAGGCCTTTACCACTGGGGTGTCTTCGTCTTTTTTTCAGTTCTACCCATTCCCTCTCAGCACCTCCCCTTAGCTGCTGGCAAACACTAATCTGTCTCCATTTCTGATTTGCTTTATTTTAAGAGTGTAGTATAAGTCTGTTGCTTACAGAATATGACTTTTTGACACTAGATATTTTACTGAGCACCATTCTCTAATGATTTTTTGGGTTTATCTGTAGTTGGCTCCTTGTATTGCTAAACCATAGTCTATGTTTCTGTTGCTATTTAGCTAATACATATTGTAGAATATTCAGATTGTTTGCAATTTGGGACTTTAAGGAATCAAGTTGTGATCTCTGCATTTTCATCACATGTTTTGGTCTGAACATAGTTTTAGTTCTTCCAAGAGAAGTAGCCCAGTATGTAATTGTTGATTTGGGACAGAGGTCTTCAAACTACGGCCTGCGGGCCACATATTGTATTTATTCCCATTTTGTTTCTTCACTTCTAAATAAGATATATGCAGTGTGCATAGAAATTTGTTCATAATTTTTGTTTTTACTATAATCTGGCCCTCCAACAGTCTGAAGGACAGTGAACTGGCCCCCTGTTTAAAGTTTGAGGACCCCTGATTTGGGAGATACAGATCATATATTTTCCAATGGAAGAGAGGGCTTGGCCATACTCAGCAGTGCTCAAGGGTCACTCCTAGCAGTGCCCCGGAGACCTTCTGAAATGCTAAAGGCTGAGCAAGGATTGATCATATGCAAGGAATCCCTGTATTATCTCCTAGCCCTCAACATTTTTTCTTTATAATGTTTTTTTTTTTGTTTGTTTGTTTGTAGGCCAGTAGTGCTCAGAGCTTCCTAGCTCTGCACTCAGGGATCACTCCTGATGGTACTTAGGGGACTATATGGGGTGGTACAAGGCAAGCATCCTATGTTGAGACCAATTTCTGGATTCTCTCTTCTGTTCCATTAACTCTCCCTCCACCTGTATCACGATCATCCTTAATATTATTCCCGATATTATCAGTTTAAAATTGGGTAGTCTAATTGTTCTTACTTAATCCCTCTTTTTCAAAAATCTCATTAATTTGGTTCCTTCATCTTCCCATAAAACTTTTGGAATCATCTTGTAGTTATCCCTAAAACAAAAAAAGCTCTCCCTAGAATTGCCATATGGCCTAATTGTTGTTATATGTTGAAATATTTCTTCCAAAAAGACATGCTAAGAGCTGTAGCAATAGTGCAGCAGATAAAGCATTTACTTTGCACACCGCTAACTTTCCATCAATCTAGATTCACAGACTTCAATGGCGAGAGTTAATTTTACCTCTTCTCTTTTGGTTTCAGAAGCTCATTCTGTTCTTGCTTCCCTCAAGTCATTCTTTCCTATCTTCCTAGATTTTTCCTCTTTGCCTCTACTCATTTACTCCCTTTTCCCATCAACATTGCCCTCAAGGTAAAAATGTTCATTTCCAAGATCAGACCAACAGGCACTTCACTCTTTTCCCTTTATTTTCGCCCATTGAAATAAATCTCAACTTCATATTTTAAAGAATTTTTCTAGAGTCACTTTACATGCCATGTATTCTTTGAGGATGTGCCTTTATTATCACCCACCCTCCTGTTCCAAGCAACATTTCTTCAGCTAGGGGGAAAATATTTTAGAAGACAAATTTATTATTATAATGTAAAAAGTATCAAAGTACAAACTGTACTAGAATGCTAGTACAGTTTTTGAGCACTAGAGCACACTTCATTTCTCAGAAAGACTGCATGAAAATGAATAAACTAGATGTGGCTGTGTACCTTATGTGTTGCTTTTAAAACAGTGAATGCCCCTGGGCCAGAGATAGACTAGGAGATAAAAGGCTCTTGCCTGCATGCTGCTAATTCTGGTTTTGATCCCAAGCAATTGTGTATGGTCTCCAGAGCAACAGTTATGGCCTCCAAACCAATAATAAATAAAATACCAACCAGACATCATAGATGTGTATCAGGAATAATATGGCCCTCCCTATGGTCTCATTGGTGGAGGATATTACCCTGTCTGGGTTCCAATTTTTTGCTTTTTCGTTACTTATTCCTGGGATCTATTGATTCCAGCAACCAGCAGTTTTCTAAAAGGTTAGGTAGGCTAGTCAAAAGAAATTTGTTGCTAGTTGGATAATTTAGAAGTACATGCAATCTTTTTTGATGGAAATGGACTCAGAAACCAGACATCTTTTTCTTTGGCAGGGCACCAGAGAGCATCAGCTCAGAAGACAGCTTGGAATTCTTTTTAGATGATGATATCGAATATGATCTGGTAAACGGAGTCTATTTCTTGAACTAAGTATCATGTTTGGTGAGAAAGAGAGAAGTTAATCCCTTTGAGATTAAAACTTTTAAATAGGGGCTGGAGCAGTGGTGCAAGTGATAAGGCATCTGATGCCTTGCCCATGATAACCTGTGACGGACCTTGGTTCAATCCCTCAGTGTCCCATATGGTTCCCCAAGCCAGGAGCGATTTCTGAGCGCATAGCCAGGAGTAATCCTTGAGCGTCACCGGGTGTGACCCAAAAACAAACAAAAAATAAAAATAAAAATAAAAGATTTTTAAATAGTCAACAGCTTCCCAAAAGAAAATAGTTTCATCTTCATTTCTTTTTATGAAAAAAAAAATGTCTAAAAGAAGGTAACACTTTAGGAAATACATTATCTATAATTTTTCTGAAAAACCACTGCTTTCTAATTGCTTATTATTTTAATGAGGCTTGAGATATATTTGGAAACAAACTGTATGATACATCAACTTTCAACAAAACAGTCCTTTACTATAACAAGACTGAGCTAACTAACACTGACTTAAATGCAACTAAAGAACTTTAAAAAAAAAAAAGTTAAAGTACACTATCTGCAATTACATAGAACACACCTTACCCAAGTTACCTTTCTCTTTTATTGTGGTAAAAAATATATAATATAAATTTACTTTTCATTATTTTTTGGTTTGGGGGACTATTCTGGTGGTGCTTGGGGCTTATTTCTGAACTCTGAAGCAGGAGTAGTCCCTGAGTACCATCAGGTGTGCCCCTGCCCCAGGGAAATGATGCCTCATGCTGTAGTTGTTTTATGACAACTGGTTTGCTTCACATGGCTCCAGGTTGTCTGTGTCTCAGCCTGTGGTAGAATGTTCTTCCTTTTCCAGGCAGAATCAAATCCCCTCAAATGGATAGATGCAGTTTAATTTCCCATATTCATCCATCAACCAAGAGGTTGCTCCCACCTCTTGGCTACAGTAAACACTATGGAATAGGAGTGCTAGGGCCCATGTCACCCTTTAACACTTAAATGGATTTTAAGGAATAGTTATACATCACCAAATGCCTTTGAAAATTATCTTCATTCAGCCTCTTGTCCATTTTTCCTTGTCTTTTCCTACCCACCTTTCTCTTTTCTGCCCTTTCATTCATTCATTCTTTTTCTGCTCTTTTCTTACATCTTTATTATTTTTTGTCTCCTCCTACACATCTCAATGTCCTGTTCCTAAGGTCCACCTATTACATAAAAATTGGCTCCTTCACCATTCTCCACCCTGTTTTCACAACAGGAATATAACGTCTTAAATTTTTTTGTCTTATTCTGGGTAAGTCAAATGTTCATAGACAACAGACTTTTTTTTTAGACAAAAGACTTTTTTTTTTGGTTTTTTTTTTTTTTTTTTTTTTTTTGGTTTTTGGGCCACACCCGGTAATGCTCAGGGGTTACTCTTGGCTATGTGCTCAGAAGTTGCTCCTGGCTTGGGGGACCATATGGGACACCGGGGGATCGAACCGCGGTCCTTCCTAGGCTAGCGCAGGCAAGGCAGGCAGGCACCTTACCTTTAGCGCCACTGCCCGGCCCGACAAAAGACTTTTTAAAAAAAAGGTTACACTGTTCATTATTGATTGTATAGGAGCCAGAAATTTATTTCCGAGAACCAGAGGAGTTGCTTCAAGTCCTCACAGAGCTGGAAGAACAGAATCTTACTTTGGTCCAATACTCCCAAGATATTGATGAAAATCTTGAAGATGTAAATAAAAGAGAAAGAATTATACAGGATAAAATGTAAGTCATAAAACTAAATGGATTGATTCAATTTAGTAAATTTTAAATGTACTTTCTCATGACTTTTATGGATTTTGAGTGAGACTTTAATTACTAGTATACAATACTGAGTATAATTGGGAGAAGTTATATTTACACAGAATAAACTGGATTTAGCTTTTTAAAAGAATTTATTTAATTAAAGAACTATTATTTGTAAAGTTACTGATAGTTGAGTTTAGGCATATAATATTTCAACACCAATTCCCTCACCAGTGTCAACTTCCATCACCAGTTCTCCCATACTTCATCATTCATTACCATGACCCCCTGTCTGCCACATTGACATGAATTTTAGTCCTTACTTTCTATCATATGGTCTTACTTCTGGATCTAAGCTCAGGCATCATTTCTGGAAGTTCTTGGGGAACCATATACAGTGCTGATGATCATATCCAGGTCGATTATCCAGAGTCCTGATACCTTGCTCTGCTATTTCTTAGTTGATAGACTTGTGTAAAACTGCTACATTAGGAGGAAAAGAAAGTGCTTCTTTTTCTTTTCTTAATGATTTTATTTTGAATAATTTCCTTACTTAAGCACATTACAAAAATGTTTGTAGTTGGATTTCAGTCATTGAGTGCTTCTCGATGGAAGTTAAAGAGCCAACATTAATTTCCCTCCCTTGAACCTGAAGATCTGCATAGATATTGACCAATGTCTTTTGATATAGAACCATATATCTGGATATCTGATGTTGACGCATGATCTAAAAAGAGTGCTGAAGATCCTGCATCATAGTTTTAAGAAGTCACAGATTCTAAACAAGAGTCTCTCTTTTTTTTTTTCTTCTCCACAGAAATGGCAATATAGAGTTTATTTTGGAGCAGAAGGAGCTGCTTAAGGCCAGCTGTGTGAGAGAAGAGGAAAAGGCTGCAGAGCTGGAATTAAGGTCCCGGTTGTTTAGTTTTGGAGAATTTAACTCAGAGGCTCAGGTAATGAGTTTTTGCTCTCTGATCATTTTATATTGGATTGTGATATAATAATTTGTATTTCTTTTTTTTTGTAGTCTTTTGAAAAATAACCTCATACAGTTATTCTAAATACCATATATATAAGTAATATAGTCCTATATTTATCTTTCTTCTTCTGACTTATTTCATTAAACATATTCCAATTCCATCCATGTTGCAGTGAACTGCATGATTACATCATTCCTTAGACTCTGTAGTATCCCATTGTGTCTATGTCCATATCTACAAATACAGTACTTTGATTGGACTTTTATACTTGTGAAGTAGTTTAGTGCCCGTGATCATTTTAATTGTCAATTGAAGAGCAAATAACAGAGGAAACCTTGAGTCTATCTTGAATGGATTATCAGTCTAAGGCTGAGCCACTCACAGATTCTGGTCTCGGAGCCTGTCCAAGATTCATCATCTGATACCTGTACCCAATCTCTACTAATTAACCACTTACAAATTCGCCTCTGCCAGTTGCAAACTCCTTGCAGGCAGGCACTGTCTTACCTTCCTGGTCAACTAAATTAGAACACCTATGAAGTCTGTGTTCCGTAAATGTTTAGTGACAATTCAGTTCATTTCTATTCCCACCCCAATTCTAGATAAGATTAGAACTTACTTGTTTAAAAAAGGAGAATCTCAGATGAAATAAAATGCAAAGCCAATACATGGACCATTTTAGGCAAATATTCAGCAATACTAAATGGGAGCCAGCGATCCTGTGTCACCATCAGTGCTCTTTGTTCACAGATGTGGTCATTATCTGAAATAGACGCTCGGGACCCATTAAACCATCTTCCCTGCCTCTGCAAATCTCTATGCTACTTTTGTTTCTCAAAGCTCTTGCCTGCTTATGTTCTGCCTATAAATGGAGTCATACAAAGTTTTCCTTTGTGTCTGCCTGGTTTTACTCAGCATAATATTTTCCAGGTTCAGTCAGATTGCAGCTCATATCAGATTTCATTCTTTATGGAGGAATAAAATTCCACTGTCTTTATGTACCACTTTTTTTTAATCCCTCCATCTGTTGATGGACAAGACTTATTTCCACTCTTCATAACTCTTCAGTTCTGTTTTAAATGAAACCGACTGCCTCTAAAAAACATCAAATAAACCTCCCCCTTCCTTTGCACCAAACCCATTTCATCTGAATTTAAGGCAGCTAATAAAAGAGAGAGGGAGAAAAAGAGAGAGAATATTTTCAGCACTCTGAAATTTTGAGGCAACTAGAGCCGAAAGTAGAGAATTTGCTTGAAAATGACCTTTTAGAAGGCTTTATGAAAATCTTGTTCGCAATTCTCACTTTTCTTTTATATGAATTTATAATTGCATATATTTCGCAGCCTGGGAAAGGGGGCCTAATAATTGTGTGTGTGTGTGTGTGTTGAGGCTCTCCTAGTCCCCAAAATGAAGTTCAAGTACAATGCAGTGTTGACCCATGCACACACCGTTGAGTTCCCACAAAGTGAACACCCCCCAAGTCTCCTCCCTCAGTACCCCTGTCCCTGATAGAGGTGACTACGGTTCCGAATTGTCACTAGGTCACCTTTCCTAACTGTGAACCTAGAGAAACAAAACAAACTCTCTGCCATGCCTGACTATCCAGGCCCTCCTCTTTGAACCCAGTCTTTGCGATTCCTCTTCACCCCAAGGGGAAAGATCAGGAGAGCCAACCCATAGTTCGTGGTTCAGTTTGTTGAATGAATTATCCGCTCACTCTAACACACTTTCAACTGTGACAAGTGACATGGATTCCAAGGTCAGAATCTTCGGGCTGAAAAAGACATCAAAATCACTCCTCGACCCCCGCTGCTACCCCCTTTAGTTTGTCGATAGTGGTTCCTCCTAAACATGGCTTTGGGCTGATCAAAGCCCCAATTCGCAACAGCTCGAGCAGGAGTCGTCGTCGGGCCCGCCCACGGTCTGAGCCCACCAAGAGCACAAAGGGCTGCGTCCCGCCCACCGCGCCGCATTCCCTGCAGCCCCTATTCGGGTGCTTGGACTGCGGCTGCCATCTGGTGGCAGCTCCAAAGACTGCACTGAGACTTTGTGCCTGTCATGGGCTCCATCTAGGCCTTCAGCTTTTTGTTCCTCCATTGTACCAGACAATCTTAAACTTCAGATCTCCCTAGAACCTATCATTCTTACCTTGTTGTCTTTTTAGGCGAGGATGGGGTGTGTGTAGCATGCCTTGCACTGCTCAGGGTTTTATTCCTGGCGCTGCTCTGGGAAAATCACTCCTGGCAGGGCTTGGATTTTATATATATATATATATATATATATATATATATATATATATATATATATATATATATACATACACATACATACACAAATACACATACATATATAACATATATACACTGTTTCACACCCTTCAGGATCTTAAGGTCTATTTTTTTTTTCTGGCTTTTGGATCACACCTGGCAGTGCTCAGAGGTTACTCCTGGCAGGCACAAGGGATGTGGGATGCCGGGATTCGAACTACCGTCCGTCCTGGTTGGGCTGCATACAAGGCAAATGCCCTGCCGCTGTGCTATGTCTTCAGGCCCCTTAAATGTCTTAGAAATATTTAGCAGCATAAAATCTGTCCATTTTAATAGAGTAAAACATAACTTCACATTTATTGAAGGACCAACTAGTAATGAGATGTTCATTCCTGTTCTCCTTTCTCCTCAATCTCAGGAAAAACTGATAGACTCCCTGAGTAAAAAAATAAATCAAGTTTACAAAGTCTGCATCGGAGATGCTGAGGTAGGCAGCCTCACATCAGTCCAAAAGCTGGTCAAAGTGGAGTCTCGTCTGGTCGAACTAAGTGATCTCATTGATTCTATTCCCCGGGAAAACGTGGAGGTAATCGAGAGGATAAAACAGAAGGAGAGGCGACAAAAGTAAGTCAATGTGTTGTTTGGGGGTCACACTCAGCAGTTCTGATGGCAGTGCTAGTGGGGCTGTTGAGGATGAGAACTCTTCAGTGGCAGATCTCACCTGTCTCCCGCATGCAAAGCACGTGCTTAGCCTACTCAGATCTCTCATTATTTTTTTAAAATATTTTATTTCATTATTTTATTGAATAGTGTGCAGTGAGTGTAAGACTGAGACAGGGGCTGGAGTGATAGCACAGTGGTAGGGCATTTGTCTAGCACACAGCATGCCTGGAACTAACCCCAGCTGGATCCCCAGCATCTTATATGGTCCCCTGAACCTGCCAAGAGTGATTTCTGAATGCAAAGCCAGGAGTATCCTGAGTAAGAGTACCACCGGGTGTGATTCCAAAACAAACAAACCCCAAAAACAAACAAACAAAAAAGACTATGAGACACAGGTAGTGTATTTTTGTTTCAGCCTCCACCAATATTGAACAAGTTTCTGTTTTAGGGCAAGGTCTGCCTTAGAGGCTTGGGGGGGGCATATCACCCTCCAAGAGCATATGTGCATTTTACACTAACACTTGTGTCACAGTAGCATTCATTACATTATAACATGACGCAAATTTGAGTTTGCCACTACGAACCAGCATGCCACTACTCAAGTCCACTTGGTTCGTCATTATCTCCTTTTATCCAATTTACCCTGCTTTTCTCTTACCCTTCCCATTTTAGTCTTAAATTTTAGTACATCCATATCTGGTATGTTTGGGGCTACACCAGGTAGTGCTCTGGGCTTACTCCAGGCTCTGCACTCAGGAATCACTCCTGACAGTGTTCAGGGAACCAACCGTATGAGATGCTGATGAAACTCGGGGTGCTTGCAAGGCAATAGCCCTATACTCCTGCAGTACCAGTATTAGAGGCTCCAGCCCCTAATTTCATTGACATTTTTTATTTCATTGACTCTTAAAGGCAATCTTGTATATTACCTGACAGTAACAATATGGGCATTTTTCATTTTCTGTAATTTATGGTTAAATTTGGGGGGGATTTTTTTTTTTCATCTGATAGGTTGCGTGAAGAGAAACTAAAAGAAAAACAAAAATACCAGGAGGAAAGACTAAGAGCTGCCCTCGAAAGAGCTGTAGCACTGCCAAAGAAAAAGGTGCGTGTGGTTACCAGAGCCAGTGCAGGGCTACCTTCCCTCTAGTTCAGTGACCCAAAGTAGTGGTTCTGCAACAGACGGGGCCGAGGCAGTGTGGCAGTTGTCTTGGGTATAATTGGGGAAATTTCAAAGGGTAATGTACTTTGTCCCCTTTTTCTGGACAGAGGACAATAGGCCATGTAAGTCTGGGAACCTCTAATTCAGTTCATCCAACTTTAACAAAATCCTCTCTGGCCCACATCTTCAATTGTCTGTCTCTGGGCCTGTGCTTTTAGAATAGTTCGAAAAGGTAATAGCCTTAAATCTTTTTTTTTTTTAGGAAAGGAAGTCAGTCTCACTCCACTTTTCTTTCTTTTTTTACTTTTTGGTTTTTGTACAACATCAGGTGTTGTTCAGGAATCACTCCCTGTAGGGTACAGGGGATGAGATAGGGTACTGAGGGTTGAGTCCGGGATGGCCGAGTTCAAGGCAAGTGTCTACCCACCCTACGACCTCTCCAGTCCACCCACCTCTTCTCTATTTTAATACTAGGTCTATAAAACAAAAGCATTAAAAACATTTTAACAGATAGGTTGTACAAGCATATTTCAAAATTTAGATGCAAGATGACTCACTAGAAAATGAGTTGCATTCATGGAAATACCAAGTGTCTAATTAGGGAAATTTTTCTCTAGATGACCTTTCTTCTCAATGGTAGCTACAAAGCTTTCAACAAAGTAGTAAACATAGTGACTAACATAAGTGGCTCTTCTAATCCCATTATAAATGGGTTAGTTAAATGTTTGCCCTTTACCAGGACTGGAAGCCAAGAAGTTTAATGTTAGAATATGCCTTGTGGGTCTGTATTGGGCATCATAAAGCCCACGTGATGTCACTGGTCTCCAAGTGAGGACTTGCTTTCTATTCACTCCTCTGGGTTAGCATATGAGCTCTATTGCAGGATGCTGATTTCATGCTTAGATACAAAGCTAATGTGGACTTTGGCTCTTGGGAATAGCTAACACCTAGAAAATGTTCAATGATCTCACGAGACTTTAGGGATACACACTTAAAAAAGTGATGATGGCAACTATGAACTCTGACAAAGTGATGAGTCCTTTACTTTATTTAGCCATTTTCATCTTTTAAAAAGTCGAGATTATGGTTCTAATGACATCACTCCAACACCACACCCATCACTAGTGTACCCACCACTCTCTCCCCAAAGACCCCAATCCCCCCAACTCAATTTTCTCCTGGTGTGTCCTTTGGCCTTTTGTTGTTACCTTGCTGTGCATCCTTAATTCCCACATGAGAGATCATTATGAAGATTCTTTCCTTGGCTTCAATCAGCATATACCTCCTCTATATCATTTTTATCTTAAAAAGAATCTATTTACCTTGTACTTATTTATTTCATGAAGACCAACTTGTCTTGCCTTTCCAAGGGAAAGAGAATCAGTTTATCACCCTTCTATGTTAACATTGTTCACTAGCACCACAATCATTATTTTCTTAATATATCCCTTTCTAGATAATGAGTTTGAAGTTCCCTGAATCCTCACTACCCAGCACAGAATGGCTACTCAATAAGCACTTATTAGTCTGATAATTCAATGAGTAGCCACTACAGTGCTGGGTACCAGGAAATATGTATAGTAAGGACACTTCATGGCAGCTTCTTGACTCTAGACCTATACCCTTGACAGTCGATAAAATAATTCTGACATTAGAAATAGAATGATACCAATACCCTAAGGATGTTTTCGTTGCTCTCTAGTCAGGAGTCAGTTAATGACAACCATCTGAAAAAGGAGGGTGTCACAGGCAGAAAGCTCAATGACTTTAATAATAAAGATTCCATGCCTTTAGGCAATAGGAATCTCGGGTTATTACTACATATGAGCCAGTTGCTTAGCAAATATCATGTATGTACTGATAGGGAAAGAGTCAAACTGCTGTTCAGTTCCTTGTGTTCAGCACCATGATTATTCTGCGATGGACAGGGCAGTCTCAGAGGTTCTTGCTCTTTTTGGGGTACATGGAGATGGTCAAACTTTTTAAACCCAATAGAAAATTTTTGGGGGCTGGAGAGATAGTAAGGCATTTGCCTTGCATGCTGCTGACCTGGGATGTATACCCTGTTCAATTCCTGGCATCCCATATGGTACCCCAAGCTTGCCAGGAGTAACCTGAGCATCACTGGGTGTGGCCCCAAAACCAATCTCTTGATAAATCAATAAGCTGCTAAATTAAAAAAAAAAAACAAAAAAACATTTTCCTCATGCATTTGAAATTACAGACATGTGGAAGTAAAATGAAAAAAAAAAAAAAAAAAGCTGGAGAGGAGACGAGAAAAATGAGAAAAGAGAAAAACACATGTATGTCCAGAGAGAAGGGGAACAGATTATGATCTAAGAGTTCCCCTCAATCATAGTGAACAGTCCCAAATGCCAACAGGTTTATTTGTGTTGAAGATATAAGACAGTGGTTGAGGTGTTTGCTTTACAGACAGCTTAGATTCAGTCTTAGACAACTCCATACTGTTCCCTGAGCCTGCCAGGAGTGGCCTTGGGTGTCCGTGGCTGAAACACTCCCCAACCTCCAAATAGATGGTATTCTAAACTTTCTGTCAGGGTTGTTTTTTTTTTTTTTTAATTAAAAGTAACTTTTAATTAAACTTTTGGGTACCAGGAGTTGAGTGCAAGATCTTTTTTTTTTTTTTTTTTTTTGGTTTTTGGGCCACACCCTGTGATGCTCAGGGGTTACTCCTGGCTATGCGCTCAGAAGTTGCTCCTGGCTTCTTGGGGAACCATATGGGACGCCGGGGGATCGAACCGCGGTCCGTCCTAGGCTAGCGCAGGCAAGGCAGGCACCTTACCTCCAGCGCCACCACCCGGCCCCAAGTGCAAGATCTTATACATACAAGGGAATTTGCTCTACCACTGAACTATATCCTTGACCTTAAAACAGTATTTTAAAATGCCCATAAAGGATTTCTCAGTAAAAGAAAATGATAGATCTAAGCTCAGAAAAAACCTAACTATGGCACTTTTTGAGAAATAAAATGTTGGTCTCAACCAAACCTGGTGCTTTTCTAGGCTAAGCATAGAAAGAACATTGTAAGCTATTTAATGTATTACCTACATCCGCCTACTTCTTGACTCTTCTATCTCCTGCTTCTTAGAATGTTCCATTGGACACTGAATTTCCCCAGCCCACTGGCGAAATTCAGTTAATTTAAACTATGATTACGTTACCTATTCTTTACCCATATTGTTCCCTGAATAAAATCAAATTAACCCATAGTACTTTGCACATACTTCAACAAAAATTGGTTATGCAGAGTATTTTGTTGTTTCAGCTGGGAAGACGACTCATCTATCGTTCAAAGCCTCCTTCTGCTAACAGAACAGAGTTACTTTTAGTCAAGGACACAAGAGTAAGGACAATGCAGGATGACTACTTTTTTTCCTGAATAAGAGCAGCAAGACATTTACTGCCAGAATTCTGATTTGCCATTAGTTTGTGTATTTCAGTTTTCAGCAATGGCAATACTATGCCCCTATAATTAAGCCTAGTCAATCTGGGGAAGACGGGCTTTTATTCAAGTTACAGGATTGGAAATAGGAACTTTGATAATCAATATCCTAAGTATCATTCTACATAGCTAAATGTAATCTCTATTTTTGAGTTGTTTTCATGAGAGACAGAACTCTCAGATTGCTTGGTTATTAATGGTGAGAAACCATAGTTGCAATAGTAACATTCTTAATCAAAAGACCTTCAGTGATCTATTTTTTCCAACCCGTCCTCAGAAAAGTTTAGAGCCCTTATGTATCACCTATGTGCATTGTTCAGTTCAACATTATACAATTACAAAGTAGTTATGTTCTAACCAGAAAATTCTTAATAAACTATATATCTTCTACTTAAATCACAATTTCTGCCTTCTATATTGACCATTTTAATTTCCAGGTACTTTTTTACTTACTAACAAGCTGACACGATATCAACTAACTATAATATAGAACCTAGCAATACTAAAAATAAAAGCTTTATATGTCAAAGTAGCTCAGAAGTAACTATAAAAGTTGTTTTGTAAGAAAGATTATCAGGGGCTGGGCGGTGGCGCTAGAGGTAAGGTGCCTGCCTTGCCTGCGCTAGCCTTGGATGGACCGCCGTTCGATTCCCCGGAGACCCATATGGTCCCTCAGGCCAGGAGCAACCTCTGAGCGCATAGCCAGGAGTAACCCCTGAGCGTTATCGGGTGTGGCCCAAAAAACAAAAACAAAAACAAAAAAACTGTAAAAAAAAAAAAAAAAAAGAAAAAGAAAGATTATCAACAGAATTCAGGGACTGGAGAGCTCAAGGAGCTGAGCACATGCTTGGCAATGAGGAAGCCAAAGCTCCTGAGCAGAGCCCAGCCAAGTGTAAAAACAAAAGACCACTCCCCCACCCAAAAAAAGAATCCAAATTGGAAAAGATCCCCAGATAGACAAAACTGAGAAAATTAAAGCTGAGGCATCATGCTCCTGGATTTCAAACTGTATTGTAAAAAGTAATTAAAAGTGCCAAAATGTAACAAAATCAGGCATAGACCAATGGAATAAAATAGAATAGAATTGAGAAATAAACTCACAAGTTTAATGACATGTAATCTATGATCAAGGAGTGAAAACCAGAGGCTGGGGGGTGGGGTCTATATATTACAGGGGACCCTGGCACATGGTCTCCCAGGCATTGCTGGGTATAACCCCAGACACCTTTCAGTGTTGTTAAGGATATAAACTGGTGCAATCTTTATGGGAAATTGTATGGGGGGAGGGGTGTTTAAAAATAGAAATTCCTTATAACCCCACAAACTATTACTAGTCATCTGTTAAAATATGAAAACATGGGGCCGGAGAGATAACATGGAGGTAAGGCGTTTGCCTTTCATGCAGAAGGTCTGTGGTTCAAATCCCGGCGTCCCATATGGTCCCCCGTGCCTGCCAGGAGCGATTTCTGAGCACACAGCCAGGAGTAACCCCTGAGCACTGCCATGTGTGACCCAAAAAAAAAAAAAAAAAACATAAATTAAAAAAGCTACTGGCCTCTAAGCTCACAGGAGCATTATTCACTACAGCTCAATCTTGGAATCAAAAGCCCATCAAATAGTGGCTGCATGAAAAAGCTGAGGTCTGGAGCACACTTGGAATGCTAATCTGCCATTAAAAACTATGAAACTGTGGTGTGCTAAATAGGTTTTGCATATACATGGCTCCCATTCAATCCTCAAGCACCCCATGTCACCTCCGCCAAGGTGGGAGTGACCCCAAGCACTGAGCCAAGAATGAGTCACTGAGCACTCCCCCAAAACAAGAAAATTAAATTATGCCCCTTTAAAATAAAATGGATGCATACAGAGATAATAATGGTAAAAAAGGTAAAAGATAGCACCAGTGCTCGCTTCGGCAGCACATATACTAAAATTGGAATGATACAGAGAAGATTAGCATGGCCCCTGTGCAAGGATGGCACGCAAATTCGTGAAGCGTTCCATATTTAAAAAAAAAAAAAAAAAAGAGCACCAGATGCTTTCAAGTACATGTGGAATATGAATAACGAAAGCATACAACATCAAAAAGATCTCCTAGACTCAATAAAAACTATGATAGCGTCAGAGAGAAAAAAGGGAGGTTTGGGGAGGGAGAAAGTGAGGCCTTTCTATAGAGGGAATGGTGATTACTAAGGTAGTGAGATGTGCAACTAAGCCCCGAAATTCCTTAATATTATAAGCCAATAAAAATTTCAAATAAAAAGGAAGTACTTTAGAAGCTCTTTGTTAATATAAAGGGCTGAAATTCACCTTTATATAAACATTTATAAAGCACAGAAATAATAGTCTGAAGGCTTAGAAAACAAAAATTTTTCAAGTTGGATGATTTATAAAGCTTTATGTCTGAATAATCTCAACAATTGAGATTTGCATTTAGATCTCTATCTGTATATAGAATTCAAAAATCACACTGAAAAACAAGCACATCTTTATTGTCTAGAAATACATATATATAAAAAAAAAAACCCAAAGCTGCTACTCTCTCATTTCCCCATCTTCTTCTTCTTCTTCAACACCTCTAATATAAAGGACATTATTACACCTGTAAATAGAAAAATAGTACATTTTGTCCAACTGGAAACTACTAATTTATTTATTACAATAAATGCCAAACTTATTATTTCTTTCTCTTAAAAAAATATTTTACCACTGATGTTAGGAAAAAAAAAAAGTCTCTTTTACAATCGGTTATCTTTACACTATTTTTTCTCTTTTTGGTCCACACCTGGTGACGCTCAGGGATTACTCCTGGCTATGTGCTCAGAAATCGCCCCTGGCTTGGGGGACCATATGGGACACCAAGGAATCAAACCACAGTCTGTCCTCGGTTAGTGCATACAAGGCAAATGCCCTACCAGTTGCCTGTGCCACCGCTCCAGCCCCATCTTTACATTCTTCTAAAGGGAAAAATGACTAGCCTTCTTGGGTATATAAAGCTAGATCTAGAAAATAAGTATAATAAAAATCACTAACAATAGTCAAACTCAAATTTCAAAACAAAAGCTCCCATAACTAAAAATCACAGAAAAAGGTTATCACGGAAAAGGTTTCTGCTCACAGGCAGAAAGTTTACTATCAACACCAGAAGAATCTTAGGGATAAACTACTCCAAAATAGCTGAATCTTATTTGAGGGCCGGAGCAATACAGTGGGTACAGTTTGTCTTGCACATGACCAAATTTCGTTCAATCCCCATCACTATATATGGTCCAATGAGTACAGAGCTAAGAGTAAGCCCTGAACACTGCTGAGTATGACCCCAAGACAAACAATCCCATAAAACCTTCTTTGACAGGTTTAACCATTTAAAAAAAATGTTTTGAGTTTTAGTTGTAGAATATTATGTTGAGATAAAAATTTTTAAAAGAGGCAATAATTAGCTTATTTAAGCAGGTATATATGTAACATTCAGCAGTAACATCCTCTCTCTATTTGCATGTATATATGTTTTTATTTTACTGTTTATTACCTTATTAAAACTTCACCCAGATGTCCCGATAATGCTCCATCTATATATTCTTCTGTATTTGCTAGCTTGAAATTAGAAAAAAAAAAAAAAGCAAAATCATTCAGGATAAGAACAGTATGACACACCTACTATTAATAAGAGAATTCACTAATAAGTTTCTATACCAACAGCTCATATCTATCAATAATTCACAATCAGAAGGCAAGCTGTTATTACTATGGAAGCACTTTTATACTTCATATAAACTTGGTCAATTTGATCATGGATATCAAATTAATACATAATAAAGCAATTTTGACATTTTTTTAATCCCTGTCATCTATACTTTGTTTTATTTGGGGGCTATAACCAGCTATGCTCATGTACTATTGCTCCAGCCCTAACCTATCAGCTACCTAATGTTTGTTAGAAATTGAGTCAAGAAATAGTTTCCAATTTATAAATTGAGATTTAAAATGTTTTAAAGGCCAGCAAGATAGTACAGTCAGTAGGATATTTGTTTTGCACATGGTCAAACTGAGTTCGATCCTCAGCATCCCATTATGGTTTCCAAGCCCCACAAGGAGTGAGTCCAGAGTGCAGAGCTAAGAGCAATTGCTAAAAATGGGAATTCTTCAAAAAATTAGACAAGTCTATGATCCAGCAATTCCACTCCTCAATAAACAATCAGAAAAATTTAAAGCAAGACTAACATATTTGTATACCCATGTTCAGATTCAGAGTAGCAATATTCAGAATAACTAAAAGGTAGAAATGTGTACCAATAAAATAATCTAAGTATACAATAAAATATTTTGCAGTCATTAAAAGAAATAAAAATCTTCATACATAAAACTGAAAGCACTGTTTTGAATTAAATAAGCTAGACAAACACTGTTAAGGTTTACTTATGTATCCAGAATAGATACAAGTGTTTATCTGAAGCTGAGCATGGAGCTGAGAACATTGTTTAATGGATCATGTAAACAATAAATAAAATAAACAATACAGTATCACAAATGTACTGCATGCCATTAAGTTTGTACATTCAAAAATGGATAAAAGGTAAGGTGTGTATATATATTTTTATTTTAAAATACAATATACAAAAATATATTTCTTTTTTGTTATTGTTGTTTTGGGCCACACCCAGTGATGCTCAGGGGTTACTCCTGGCTATGCACTCAGAAATCGCTCCTGACTTAGGGGACCGAACCCATCCATCCTAGGCTAGTGCCAGCAAGGCAGACAGACGCCTTAATGTTTTGTGCCACCACTCAGTCCCCACAAAAATATATTTCTAAATACATATCTGTGTATATGTACATATATATTTTTAAACAAGTACAAGAAATTTAGCATATATATATTGTATTTATATATATTTTAAACATAGTAAAGGAAATCTAGTGGAAAGCTGTTTCATGGACATGTAGTTATTAAGTCAATGTTTTGGCTGGTCTGTCTTTTCCATTTATGAAATACTTTTGTGGAATGACTTTGATATACTGCCTTTAGCACTCATTAAGAATTATATTTAGGGGCCGGGAAGGTGGCGCTAGAGGTAAGGTGTCTGCCTTGCAAGCGCTACCGTAGGACGGACGGACCGCGGTTCGATCCCCCGGCGTCCCATATGGTCCCCCCAAGCCAGGGGCAATTTCTGAGCACATAGCCAGGAGTAACCCCTGAGCATCAAACAGGTGTGGCCCAAAAACCAAAAAAAAAAAAAAAAAAAAAAAAAAAAAGAATTATATTTAAATTTCTGAGTTATGTGCTGGGTATATAGCTCTTTCTCCAATAGACAAGTGCTTCCTTTTGTGGTATTATGCATCAAACAACCAGGTTGATATTAATCTCATCAACAGAAGTCTATTGTGGTTGAATTCTGGTCTAACCTTAAGTCCAAATGTTTTCTAAACATTTGAGGAACGAGGTACAGAAAAATGGTGTTGAGTTAGTGGCCGTGCTTACCTGCATATTCATATAGCCATCTACAGAGACCAGGTATCCTTTGTACTCCATTCCCCACTTCAGTTTCACCATTACTGGTTTTCCTGTTAATCCATTGAGGAATGGTTTAGGATTAAGAGGTAAACTCTGCACAAAGAACAAAATGGGGTTCCATCAATTATGTTTTCTTGCCCATGCTTCCAATTTTTTCCCCTCTTTCCTTTACCCAACCACCCCAGCATTCCGTGTTAGAAGAACGAGGCTGGCTCTTGACACTTTACTACACAAGCTTCATTTTTAATCAATGAGTGGTGCGAGAAAAATCGAACACCCAATTAGCCAGTTTCATCTTTAATCATCAAAAGTTTAAAAGGTACTGTATTTTCCGGCGTATAAGACGACTTTTGAAGCAAAAAAAAGTCAACCGAAAATCGGGGGTTGTCTTATACACCAAGTATATCCCGAAAAATGTTTCAATATGTCACTAAATGAAAATTGTCTGAATACTGCCACAAAATGAATTTTCCAACTCGATCCTGCACCAATCACTGCCAGGCTGCTCGGACCGCCTCTCTAACTCAGCCAATCCAAGCAGGCTTTTTATGCATGCAAATTAGACAATGTTCTGGACCCGAATCTACACTGTAAAAAGCCTGCTCAGATTGGCCAGAGTTAGAGAGGAAGTCTATTACAGTATAACCTCTGAACCTTTGCTTGTTGTGATTGGCTCACTGTGGTACATACAGTTGCAGCACAGGAACAGTTCTGTCTTATACAGCGAACATAGGCCTAAACCTATGTTTTAACTGTAAAATTAGGGGGTCGTTTTGCACACCGGAAAATACAGTAGAAGACAGAGTGATTGATAGTCCTGCTTGTTTTCAAGTCCAGTTCAATCCCCAGCACCTCAGAATTTCAGAGCCCCACAGGAGTGTGATCTCTGAGCACAGCAGAGATAGGAAGGAGCAAGCCTGGAACACCACCACCCCAATCAAAAATTAAACAAACAGCTTTAAAAATATTGTCATTCACTTCAGAGATTCAATATCTAATTATCCATCACTGTTCCGGGCTATCTATCTATCTATCTATCTATCTATCTATCTATCTATCTATCTATCTATCTATCTATCTATCTATCATCTATCTATCTATCTAAAAGGTATATGCAGTTTAAAAGAAATGTGCAGGCAAAGGTCAAATCCAAATGGATTAAAGACCTTGATATCAGACCGGGAATCATAAGGTATGTAGAAGAATGTGTAGATGAAACACTCCATTACATTGAGACCAAAGGCATCTTCTAGGAGGAAACAGCACTGTCCAAACATGTGGAGCAGAGATAAACAGATGGGTCTATATTAAGCTGAAAAGCTTCTGCACCTCAAAGAAAATACTGACTAGGAAACAAAGGCCATCCACAAAAATGGGAGAAACTATTCACCCAATACCCATCAGATAAGGGTATATAACATATACAAGATATTGACAGAATTTAACAAAAAATCTAATTCCATCAAAAAATGGGGAGAAGAAATGAACAATTTCTCAATTACAAATGGGTTGGGGCTGGAGAGATAGCATGGAGGTAAGGCATTTGCCTTGCATGCAGAAGTGACAATGGTAGTGAGTGAGAGAAGTAGAAGGCCTGTCTCAAATACAGGCAGAAGGTGAGAGAGGAGGGAGATAGTGGGCACTGATGGTGGGAATGTTGCACTGGTAAAGTGGGTATTTTTTTTATGACTGAAACCCAACTACAAACATGTTTGTAATCATGGTGCTTAAAGATATTATATATATATATATATATATATATATATATATATATATATATATATATATATACAAACCTAATCCAATACAACCCAACAAATGTGAGTAGAAGAATAAAAGACTTGATAATATTCAAGGTGAATTTGGGATCTTTGGGGGAATTCTGATTAAAATCAAAAGTCCCAGCTTGAAGGCAAGGAAAAAGGACGGGGGCAGACCTCACCGAATAGCCTTGCAGGAAAACTCCAAGAGTTCGGTAGGGTTTAGGCTTATCTGACAGCATTAAATGCTACAGAGAATTCATCCCAATCACCAAGAAGCATGGCCTTTAATTAAACCCAGCACAGTGAGTATCATCTTCACGGTATCTCGGAGGCAGTCGGCTGCTGCCACCACCTTCTAGATCTCCCATCCCTCTGTGGCAGTTCTCGCTATTTTTTAGGGGAAAAAAAATCTGAGCGACCACAATCTACGCAAATAATAATAGTAACATAAAATAATTCCCGCGCTTTCAAATGCATTTGGGGCCCTCCACCCAATGGGGTCCCCCAAGAAGTCACTCGCCCGACCGGCCTCATACAAAAACCAGATTGCATGAATGGGCTCGAGCACTAGTCCAACCCACCCCTTAAGAGACTCGGCCCGGGTATTTCCCATCACCAGCCAGCAAAGGCGGCGGCCAAATTCAGAGCCCGGAGCTGGGCAACGGGACCCGACAACAGACTTGATGTGGGTCCTTCCTTGTGATCACGATTCAAACCGAGAGAGAGGCGAGAGGGCGCATTGCAAGGTGCGCCTCCTCCCCACCAGCTCCAAGGAGGGAAACCAGAGCTGCAGACCCCACGCCAGGCTCTGGAAGCGGATGAATGAGAAGCGCGCGAACCACCATGCCGGACGAGATTGGCCACCTTCCCTTCCTCTCTCTTTCTTTTCGGCCACATGGCTACTCTCTGCTTCCTTACCATCGCGACTCAGGGCGAATGCTGCTGGCGATTCTTCGCCCACTCAGCTGTAGTACGTCCCTCGTGAATGGACTAAGCGACAGCAGCACCAACAGGGCCCCAAATCTCGAAGCGAGGAAGAAAATGGCCTCCTACACAACTTGACCTTTCACCTCGAACCACCGCTCTTTCGGCGTCTCTGATTGGACGCCAAAGAGATGCGAGCTGATTGGACGAGGCAGGCCGGTCTCCTAGCAACTAGCGTCGCGTCACGTGGGCCTGCCGCTGGTTTCCAAGGCCCAGGCGCGCGGGCTGGGAGGTGCTGTTGTTGTGCCTAAAGCGCTTGAGAAAACCCTAACTAAGCTGTTACGGTACCCTCATTTACTTTAACGTTGTGAGAACAAATTCAGGCTCTGGAGTTTTTGCTTTTTTTTTTCACAGGATCTATGGAGGGAAGGAGAGAGAGAGAGTGGATGTTTGGGGGGCACTCGCACTGTGCCCTTCATTCACTACAGTGGGTTCCATTCTGTAAAGCTCCTTGGCAACCCGTTTAATCCAAGTGAAAGTGGAGACGATTTAAGAGGCGCACCCGAAAATCTAGCACAGAGGTTGCAGCAATAGTGGGGAAGACGCTTGCTCTGCACGCAGCCGATTGGGTTCGATCCCCATGATTCCATATGGTTCCTCAAACTCGCCTGGAGTGATTCTTGACCGCAGAGCCCGAAACACCTCTGGGAGTGGCTCAAAAATAACAAACAACCCCCTGCCCCAAAAGTAACGCAAGCACGGGGTGGATTCCAGAAGAGGAGCCTCCTATGATGCTACCCACCCACCACTCACTCACTCACTCACTCACTCACTCACTCACTCACTCACTCACTCACCCAAACTGCCTTCCTGTTGCTCAGAAATTCGGCAGTCTCCTGGATTATTATTTGTCATTTATTTTATTGTTATTTTATTATTTTAGAATACGTCTCTTTGACTTGCAGTTGCAAGTAAGGACGGCAGTGGGGAGAGGCGAGGTCCTCGGAAGCAGGCCGCCCGCTTTCTCCTGGAAGAGATGCTCAACTCACACTCCATTGGAAGCGCCAGGAGAAGGCAGGCTTTTGGTTGTTCGCTGTGGCTGCTACCCAATGAAGACGAATGGAGATTTGAGACTCAACTGTTGTCTTAATTCATTGCGGAGTAGTGGGTACGACTTAGGTGCTCTCCCAGTATTCAAGCCGCCAACCGATCTTGAGAATAGTTGTTGAGCATTTTCTTAACCCCCAACACCTTGTTTCCTCAGTTGATTGCCGTCCGTTATCCGGATTTCTTGTTTTCTTTTCTTTTTCGGTTTTTGGTGCCACACCCCCGGTGGTGCTCTGGATTTACTCCGGGCTCTGCATTTAGGAATTCCACTCCTAGCTCCTCATGCATGGTACATGTGTCAGCCACGTGCAAGGCAAGCACCTTACCCACTATACTATTGTGTGTGTGTGTTTCCGGTTTTGAGGGCTCAGTTTTTTTTGTTTTTTTTTTTTTTTTTTTTTTTTTTGAGGGCTCATTCTTAACAATGATGTTTAATTCTCTCTGTAAATGTGGAAGAACCCAAGCTAACAGTAATTTTATTTTTGTGGCATTCAGTGTAGTTTTCCTTGCGCTTCAGTGTAATTTTGTTTTGCTGCAGTCTTAAGTGTAAGCATTGCAATTATTTACCCACAAGTGCAGCTGATTTTTCTCGCAATGCCAATATATCTTAATGAATACTTAGCTTTCATACAATCATCAGGGTTCTTATTAGCGGGCCGTCTCCTCTATATTATGATTTACAATACTGATAGGGTTTCATACATATATTTCAATAACGCACTCTCCATCTACCACCAAATCCACTTGGCACCATTTTCCCCTCCTACCCACCCTCTTCTCCAGACCCTTGATAATCTCCATTTATACCAGTTCTCACATTCTGTTGTCTTTAACCATTTGTTATTTCTTTATTTTTTGTTTAGATCATACATATAAGAGAAATCTGTATCAGCCTCTCTCTCTCTCTCTCTCTCTCTCTCTCTCTCTCTCTCTCTGATTCCATTTAGCATGAACCCTCTAGTTCCATCCACTTAGTAGCAAATTGAATTATTTTGTTTCTGCCTATAGCATAGTAGTATTTCATTGTACAAATGTTCCACAATTCTTTTTCTGTTCATCTGTTTTTGAGCAGTTGGGTTGTTTCCCATTGTGAAGTGAGAATACAAATGTCTTTTTGTAATAGATTTTTGAGTTTTTAAGTAATGCTGGCTTTAACTTTTTAAAACTTCACATAATATTCCCACCCATTTTGGGGAAGCCACACTTCACGGTGCTCAGGGGATACTCCTGGATCTGTGCTCAGGAATTACTCTTGGTGGGTTTGGGAGGCCCCAAACAGTGCCAGGACCAAACCTATGTCAGCCACATGCAAGGTGACTCAGCTAGGTTTGATTCTTGGCATCCTGTAGGGTTTCCCAACCCTGCCAAGAATAATCCCTGAATGCAGGGCCAGGAGTAAACCCTTGAGCACTGCCAGGGTGGCCCCCCAAAAAACCAAAAAATTTACATAAAATCTATGCATTATTAAGCAATGAAATACAGTATGACACTACTTTCCTTGTCTTCTACTTTATTCTATAAATGACTTCAAGTAATTTATAAAACAGCACAAAAGCAATTGTAAAGTAAATAAAGGTGAAGAAAAAGTAATAGAATCATGGATTAGATTAGAATAAACTGCAGAAATCTATTGTGTGGCCATATACACAGATTAGGAATGATTTACACATTTATCTCTAAGCTTTACAAAATCCTAGCAAGGTGAGAAATAAAAATGCTTACATGACTAAGAGTTTCCATGATGTTATTTTAGTCTTTTAGAAAACTCACAAATTCTATTACTCTGAGAAAAATTTCTCCCATGGTGCCAACCCATGATCCTTATAATCTGAACCCTGAGGGAAAAATGTAAGTGCAAATGTTTTCTTGGCAAGGGCAATCCAGGGCAACAAGAATGAAGCAAAAGGGTAAGAAGAGGAGTGAAAAGCAGTCATTCGGGTTTAAATTTTGAGCTGGTCATTGCTTAATGGAAAGTCCACTGTTTGACCTTATAGAGTAGCTCTGGACAGACTCCCTAGAAATCCCCCCCCTGATTTCACTGTCCACCAGAGAAATACACTAACAACATTTATCTATAGCTTCTGTTATATCTCCTGACTCCACTAGTTTAAGTGCCCCTATGAGAGGCATTGGGACAAAGCTAGAAATCTGGTGAGGTATGGGACTCGCTTCGGGGGATCCACATGGAGAGCCTTGAGCTTGTGGAAATCTAAGTGAATCCATAAGATTTGCTCCTCTGTTTAACATTCTATTTAGAGAGCAGAAGAGGTGTAAAAAATGTGTTGAAAACATGGTTCTTTGGGGGTGGCACATGGTATCTATGCTTGTTTTACATGATGGTTTATAACTCTTAATTCTGAGGTGACATTGGAATCTGGACTCCAGTATATACTAGTTGTGAGAGCTTAGTTCATTTACAGAGATTCCCCTCAATATACTCCCATTTAAGGGGATGCCCCTTTCTCTCCCAACCCCCCTGACTGGTAGGGAACACTGAGAGTTAAGAAAAGTCTCTCCCCTTTAGGAAAATGCAGTCTTCAAAACCAGTGACAAAACAGAGCAAATTTGGCATCTACACTAGGTGAAGGTCAGCAGTGGGAGGATGCCCATGTAAGGTAGTGGCCAACTTGGAGCAGCAAAGTCTGAGTAGGAAACAGAGGGTGTTTTGTTGAAGTGGCAGGGGAAGTTAGTGCCTGGGAAGAGAGGTCGGTGACCTTGTAGAATGAAGGACAGCTTGGCACTGGATTCAGAAATCTGAGTAGGCAAAGCCTTCTCAGCAATAGTGGTGACTGACCATGAAGTATGGGAGCCTAAGTGATGAGGACACTGGACAGGAGGGTTCCTTGACAGAGGATATGAGAAATGGGATGGGACATATGAAGGCAGTGTGGGAAATGCATTACTCAGGGACACTAGTTAAAGGAATATCTTTAGAACCAGGTTTCTCTACAGAGAAGGGAGTGGTAAACATGGAACCAGAGGAGACTAGAACAAAAAATTTGTGTTGCTGGATTAGAAGAAAGGGTAGTAGCAGTCCCCTGGGAAAAGCTCAGCCACAGTAGCACCTTAGAAAATTAATTCTAAATTGGGACAAAATGGCCTGGAGGAGTAAAAAGTTGCTCAAAGAAGAGGGATTTAGTTAATTGAAAGATCTCCACTTATGACACAATTTGGGCAGAAATGCATTTAACCTGAGTGGAAAAATAGGAAACCATGAGAGCATCATAGGTTTAAAAAATGAGGAAATTGAAAGTTTGGTTTAGAATCAGTTAACAAGAAACAAATGATCATGCCAAAGTTCTTCTTTATGAAGAACTTTGAATAAAGGAGGAAAAGGACCTTTATAAGGAAAAATCCCAGCAGATTAAAAACTGAATTACTCTTGTCAGCCATTGGACAAACCAAAATGTTGTGCAACTTGAGAAGATGCCATGAAAAGATGAATTTCTGTGGTTGTTATTCTGACATAATCTGCTTCGAACGGTCCGATAATATCAGACTAGCCCAACTGAGGAATGTTTTTCCTAGCTATAAATGGCCTATTTAATTCAAGATAGTCCAATTCAAGATATCTTGGAAGACTTCCAAGATAAATTGCTGGGAAAAGTGTGGTAGAGAATAATTTATATAACATGTTGCCTATGTGAATAAAAAGAGGGTGGAGGAGCCCCATTTGTTGATATTCTCCTATCCCTAAGATTCCTTAGGGCGCTAAGGATACTGGTGCCTCTAGCTGTCTTAGGAAATGAGATAAGGCAGGCAAAGTTTTTACTGTAGAAAATTCTTTTTGCTACTTTTTAATAATTTAGATTACATTTAACTAAATACCATGTTTTACAAAGTTGTTCATAGTACAGTTGTTTTGGACATTCAATGTTCCAATACCAATCCACTATCATTGTCCCCAGCTTCCCATCCATCCCCCAAACCTGCGCCCTCGATGGGCATATAATAATTTGTTTTCTATTGCTTATTACAACAAAATAGAAAGTGTAATTATTAAAAAGGAAAAAAATTCAGTAAAAGGAAATTTTTGAAAACTGGTATCTCACAATGGGGTTAGTAAAGTCATTGAGGATTTACTAAGCTGTTCATTGCTAGTTGAGCCTTCTGTGTTATTTTGTTTATTGAGCATAGTTGATTTCTATGCTATACTTGTTCATTTGATTTGCTGTGCTCCTACTTGGCTGTCAGTATTGTGGAATGTGGAGGTGTTACTCTAGGATCTCCAGAGTCAATAGAACTGAGGCAATTTGGGGCCGGAGCAATAGTAGGGCGTTTGCCTTGCACTCGGCTGACCCAGGATGGACCTTGGTTTGATCCCCCGGTGCACCATATGGTCCCCCAAGTCAGGAGCGATTTCTGAGCGCATAGCCAGGAGTAATTCCTGGGCGTCACTGGGTGTGGCCCAAAACCAAAAGAAATAACTGAGCCAACTTATGGCCAGCACCCTCCTGAGGGGACCCCAGATTTTTCAGCCCCCAAACCGATGTACTTGTGACTCTTATCAATCAGCTTGGTGCCTCTTTTGAAGTTAGTGATAAGCCCCTTTAGCTGGGTCTTTTCCATGGGATATGAATATGGCTCCTGGAACTTAAGGTAGTTCAGTGGAGTAGGCTGAATCCCCGCAGTTTGAGAAGACCCCAGAGTTTTTAGCCTAACGTTTTGTCAGCTTGATGTCTCGAAATGGCTGTGGTTGCTATAGGGTGTGGATGAGGTTATCAGGACTTCAACAGGATGAGGATCCAGCCTGCCCCTCTAGAATGGGCCCCAGAGTTTTCAGCCCCCAAACTGATATACCTGTGAGTTTAATCAGCTTGCATCTTTTGGTTTGTTTTGCCTTACCCACCCCCCTTTGGTTTGGTTTTTGAACCACACCTGCCGGTGCTCAGGGTTTATTCCTGGTTCTACACTCAGGAATTACTCCTGGCAAGCACAAGGCTACATATGGGATGCCAGGGTCGAACTCAGGTCAACCAAAGCAAGCGCCCTTTACTATCATTCCAGCCCAGCTTGGTATCTCTTAGTTGTGAAGCTATAAATTTTGGCTGTGGGCTGTGGGTGTAACTCTTCTTTCTTATTAAGGGAAAACCCTCTGAATCTGGAATAATGGCTCTTAGTACATATACAATATTGTCTCAATCACCACGTTTATCTAACTCTCGAATAAATAAATACTTTTATTGGGTTGGAGATATAGGACAGGAGATTAGGCATCTTTCTTGAGTGCATCTGATCCTAATTTAATGTCTGGCACTGTATATGTTCCCCTGAGTATCACCAGGACAGAACCTTGAGTACAGCCAAGTGCCCCCTGAGCACCTCCAGGTGTGGCTCTAAGAAACTCTCCAAAATTCTTTTATTGAGGTAATACTTACATTATTGTGCATGTTTCAGGAGTGCCCCTGACCCTCCCTCTTAGTTTTAGGGTCTGGATTCAAGTTCTGGTTTTGCCTATTTCCTAGCTTTGCTGTAATTCATATCACTTTGCTCATCCAGTAATTTTGGTTCTTATTATTTCACTTAGCATGACTTCCATCAACCCATATGTTGTATATATACCATATCTTCTAGTCTATTACTAGGTACTTGGACTGTTTCCATATACTGGCTATTGGAAATGACTTTAGTGAACATAGGACTGATTCTAAACATCTTGTAGTGTATAGAAGACCCCTTAGAAAGTCACCAGTACTTTGACTGAAAGCACTGACCTATTCTGATATTTGCACACACAATTGAAGAAAATTTTTCCTTTAAAAATTGTTTCAATTTATTTTCTAAAGAATAAAATTTGGAGGGCTGGAGCTATGATGTGGAGCAGTAAGGCGTGCCTTGCCATCACTAGCCTAGGATAGACCGTGGTTCAATCCCCCCAGTGTCCCATATGGTCTCCCAAGCCAGGAGCGATTTCTGAAAGCATAGCCAAGAGTAACCCCTGAGCATCACTGGGTGTGCCCCCCCCCAAAAGAATACACTTTGGGGGGAGGTCACACCTAGTGGTTCTCAGGGCTAATGCCTAGCTTTGTGCTCAGGGATCACTTCTGGATGAACTTGGGCAACCATATGGGACAGAGGGGATCAAACCTAGGTTTGACATGTACAAGGCAAGCATCCTACCACTGTGTTAAGGCTAATTTGTTTTTGGTTTTGAACTACAACCAGTGGTGCTCAGGGCTTATTCCTGATTCTGCACCCAGGAATAAGTCCTGGCAGGCTTGGGGAACCATAATGCCAAGGAACTAACCAGGGTCAGCTATGTGAAAAGCAAGTGCTTTATCAACCACCCAATTAAATTTTAATTAGGAAATACTCTAACATATATATATAAACATATCAACATAATGTAACTACTTAGATGTTAGATAAATACTATTTCATATTAAAGTGGATAAAATCTCAAATAGCTTTACACTAAATGAAAAAAGCCAGCCACAAAAAGACACATACTGGAGTCAGAGTGATAGTACAGTGGGTTGGGCATTTGTCTTGCATGTGGCTGACCCGGATCAATCACAGTTGATCCCCCATATCCTCCAGGAGTGATCCCTGAGCACAGAGTCAGAAGTTTACTATGAGAACTGCCAGGTGTCACCCAAAACCAAAAAAAAAAAAAAAAAAAAAGCCACATACTATTTTGTTGATACTGGCCTACTACAAGCCAGTTCCAACACCCCTGCAACCTAAGTTCTGACAGCCAGCTGATAATGTCTCCAGACATTGCCAATGATCCTGTAGGTAGGGGATAATACCCCTCAATTGAGGGCCATTAGATTGGAATGATGAGTTGAAAATATAGGGCCATAACAGATTCTGCATTTAGCACTAAAGTTTAATCAATTCTTTTTATTATTAAAAATGTACTGACAGAGGCTCGGCTGGGCTCAGAACACTCCGCATGCCAGGATTTCTGGGTGTCTTTGCCTGGTATGTTGGGGGCTCTGGGCAGGACAGCTAGCCATAGGACCCCTGGGCTGACCACTTGGTCCAGGTGAACAAGATTCCCCCCACACCAGGCGGGTCTTCAGGGCCACGCCTGGTTAATCGGGCCCTGGGGGGCGGGGGTGAGAAATTCCTCCCTAGGCTTAAAGAGAAAAAAAAAATGTACTAAGCAACTAAGAAAATTTACATTGTTCTGAATGGAGACTATATAAACTGATTTGAACCTTGTGCTATGCTTTTTTGTTTGTTTGTTTTTTTGAAGGCACACTGGGCAATGCTCAAAGGCTTTCCCTTAGAGCTTGAGTGTCCCTAGCAGTGCTTGGGGACCATACAGGTCAGTGCGGGGGATCAATGCAGAGCTTCCTAATGCAAAGTATCCATCTTAGCTCTTTGAGAGCCATCTTCCTGCCCCCCTCAGGCTCTGCTTTTGCTTATAGATAAATCAATTTAAATTGGGAATACTAATTATCATGACTCAAAAGCTCTGTTTTATATACACCTAATTTATAAAAAAAAAACCTATAAAGTCATTACTGTGTGATGATTTTAGGTTAGTTTCATAAGTCATAGATGTAGTTTGTGAGAAAGTGAATAATAAAGAATTCTTCAGGGAGAAATATCTGGGACCCACACTTCTAGACTTTACAGTTCTGTTCTTTGCTAGACTTCCACAAGATGGCAGCAATGAGTTTTTAGTAAAGCTGAAATTCATCTGTACTTCCAAAATGGGGGACTTTCTTTTTCTTCAAAACACAAACACAACAAAACAGAATTTCATAGAATTTCTACTGTCTTCTATACAATGCAATTCCCACCCATCTCACATTCTTCAAATGTCATCAATGATTCAAGAGTTTGAAAATAAAAGCTTGTTTTTTCTTTTTTGTTTGCTTGTTTGGGGCTACATCCAATGATGCTCAAGGACTTACTGACTTTTGTTCAGGGATGACTCATGGTGGTCTTTGAGGACCATATGGAATATCATGGTCCTGGTGAGTTACATGCTAGCAGGCACTCTATGCTCTGTGCTATCCCTCCAGGACCAAGAAAAGCTGTTTTTTGCCTTTTTAATCTCTTACTCTGTAGTTAGAAATCCAACCTACTTTCCTCCCAAATTGTAACCAAATTATCTAAATACTACTACTACTACTACTACTACTAATAATAATAATAATTATAAAGTTTAATTACAAACTACAAGGTAGCAGAAGGGCATTGTTTTAAAGCTATTCAATTTGTGATGCTTTATGACAGCAATAGAAAACAAAAATAACTATCAAAGATAAAAGTACTTACTAGTCTATCTGCTTTATATTTTATTAAGAACAAATTCTGTGAATCAAAGAGCATGCATAGGGATTAAGGTGCTTGCCTTGCATGTAGTCAATTCCTATGTGATCTCCAGTATCATGTGGGTCTCCAATACCACTGAGTGGACCTCTGAGCACTACGACAGGGTGTCAGCCCCAGAGAGAGAGAGTCACTGAGGGGCCTTGGAGCCCTTTGAACATCATTTGTCCCCAAAAAGAAATAAAGTCCATGACTTCTATTTTAAAAAAATCTGGATATAATTATTCTGTTTCTTACCAACTTTTGTTGGTTCCCCATGACTCAAGGCCCAAAACAAACTTCTTGCCAAGTTTCCTTCCAACTTCATCTCTTTTCCCTCTGTTCCCCTCATCCCTCCCCAGTCTGCCTCTTAGTCACAGGCTATACTTTATTATGGATTCATGTGCTCACATGATATTCTCTCCATCTAGAAATCCCTTCTCTTTGCTCCACCTGGGAAATTCCTCCTCATCTTTTCTCGATGGTTCAGCTCAAATGGGAACTTGAACCTGAAGTTTTCCTTTCCACGGTCTGACACACATGCTATGTACTACCTTCTTGTTCTATCACAGATTGTTTTGTTAGAGCTTTTGTTGCTTATATTCTCTAGTACATAATAGTAGGTTTCTGAGATGAACACATAAATAACTGAATCAATAGATTGCCTCTTTGGGAATTTCCACCATTGTTCATTTTTGGTTTTGTTTTTGTTTTATGCCCATGGTTCTCAAAACTTGCTCTTGGCTCTGTGCTCAGGGATCACTCCTATTCAGGTTCAAGGGACATATGGGATGACAGGAATCAAATCTGTGTCAGTTACATGCAAAACAAGCACCTTACTCTCTACACTATCTCTCTGATCCCAACTATTCAGACATTTTAAACATACTTAACTTTATATTTTATTTTTTATAAAATTATGTATATCAGTGATAATAAAACAAAAACCAAGAAGAAGCAGAGCGCCTAGCTATATCAGAAGAAAATGAACAACAGTATTACAATTGAAATTATTTGTATGTATGGAAGCACTGTAGTGTGTGATAGAATCTTTACATTTTTCCTATTACTAAGTTTGTTAAAGCTTTATGCTCTCTTAAAGTGTGTAAACTTTTACAAGATCTAACATTTTATTAATAATAATTCAAAATTATCTTTGAATTATTATTAATAAAATGTTAGATCTTGTAAAAGTTTACACACTTTAAGAGAGCATAAAGCTTTAACAAACTTAGTAATAGGAAAAATGTAAAGATTCTATCACACACTACAGTGCTTCCATACATCTAACCCCATCAAAAAATGGGGAGAAGAAATGAACAGACACTTTGACAAAGAAGAAATACACATGGCCAAAAGACACATGAAAAAATGTTCCACATCACTAATCATCAGGGAGATGCAAATCAAAACAACGATGAGATACCACCTCACACCCCAGAGAATGGCACACATCACAAAGAATGAGAATCAACAGTGTTGGCGGGGATGTGGAGAGAAAGGAACTCTTATCCACTGCTGGTGGGAATGCAGTCTAGTTCAACCTTTATGGAAAGCGATATGGAGATTCCTCCAAAAACTGGAAATCGAGCTCCCATACGATCCAGCTATACCACTCCTAGGAATATACCCTAGGAACACAAAAATACAATACAAAAACCCCTTCCTTACACCTATATTCATTGCAGCTCTATTTACCATAGCAAGACTCTGGAAACAACCAAGATGCCCTTCAACAGACGAATGGCTAAAGAAACTGTGGTACATATACACAATGGAATATTATGCAGCTGTCAGGAGAGATGAAGTCATGAAATTTTCCTATACATGGATGTACATGGAATCTACTATGCTGAGTGAAATAAGTCAGAGAGAGAGAGAAAAACGCAGAATGGTCTCACTCATCTATGGGTTTTAAGAAAAATGAAAGACACCCTTGTAATAATAATTTTCAGACACAAAAGAGAAAAGAGCTGGAAGTTCCAGCTCACCTCAGGAAGCTCACCACAAAGAGTGATGAGTTTAGTTAGAGAAATAACTACATTTTGAACTGTCCTAATATTGAGAATGTATGAGGGAAATGTAGAGCCTGTTTAGGGTACAGGCGGGGGTTGGGTGGGGAGGAGGGAGATTTGGGACTTGGGTGATGGGAATGTTGCACTGGTGATGGGTGGTGTTCCTTTTATGACTGAAACCCAAACACAATCATGTATGTAATCAAGGTGTTTAAATAAAAAAAAATTATGCATAAAAAAAAAAAAGATGGCATTGCTTAGAAAAGTTTTCCTTTGAATCTAGTAATCAGTTTAGTATTTATTTTTGATCATTCCTAATGGAGGTCTCTCTGCATTTCTGAAAATGCTATCTAAGAAAGGTGGTAGTGTTTTATATGAAGCCCTATCAGCAACAGTACTGTAGACCACAGGCAAAATTTTATAAATACACACACACACACACGCATATATATATATATATATATATATATAAAGCACGTCTTGTAGAATAAGACTGGTGGGAGGCAAATGGGGATGGGAAGCACTGTTGAAGTGAAAAGCGAAAAGTGAAAAGGTGCTAAAACATGCGTGAAACTCAGTAATGAACATCTTTGTAATTTCATGGTGATGGTATAAAACAACAAAATTAAAAATTATTTTAAAATGCTAAAAAAAATAATAATAATAATTCAAAATTAAATAAAATAACTCTTATGCATATTTTATCTCATTCTCTTGTTATTTAACTGGCCTCCTTTTGAGTAATTTGATTTTCCCCATTGCAAGGGGATTCTGATTGTTAATGAGGACATTTATTACAAGGGATGTCATGTGGATGGATAATCATTTTGTTTGGATTGGCCATGGGAGGCCATCAGGATCTCTATCAGAACATTTGATGAAAGGATGGAACTGTAAGCATAATGGAAGTCTGTTTGCTTGTTAATATTGTAGTTTAGGTAGAATGTTTACAATAGTATTGGTGTTTATGGCTTTGATATATAAAATCACTAAACTCACCACCACCAAAGTACCGAAGATTTATCACTGATGACCTTAACAGGAAGAAATCACACACCTAAACATATATGTGCCCAATGAGGGACCACCAAAGAGTAAAACAATTGTTGACAAATCTGAAAAGAACACATCAATAGCAACACAATAAAAATGGGAAACCTCAACACCTTCCTGTCACTCCTTGATAGGTCAACCAGGCTGAAACCCAACATGAATGCACTAGCTCTGAAAGAAATGGAAGAAAGTGGCTTAGTAGACATAGATAGGACTCTCCACCCCTCCAGAAAACTCAATACACATTCTTGTTTACCTGGGTCATTCTCCAGGATATACCACATGCTAGCCCGTAAAACATACCTCCATAAAATCAAGAAGATAGAAATTGTACAGGTTACCTTCTCAGATCACAATACACTAAATTAAAAGTCAACTACAAAGAAACACAGAAGTAAAACGTTAACACCTGGAAATTAAACAGCTCATTACTGAACAACCAGTAGGTCAGAGATGAAATCAAAGAAGAAATCAAAAGATTTCTTGAAACAAATGCAACTGAAGACACAAATTAGCAGAATTTGTGGGGCACAGCAAAAGTGGTACTAAATGATAAATTTATAGATTTGCAAGCACACATCAGGAAGAAAGAAGGGGCCTACATAACTAACTTAATGACCCAACTTATAAAACTAGAAAGCTAATAACAAAATGAACCAAAATTAGGTAGGCAGGAGAAAATAACAAATCTTAGAGCAGAAATTAATGAAGTGGAAATCCAAAAAAGCAATCCAAAAGATCAATGAAAGCAAAAGTTGGTTCTTTGAAAAAGTAAACACGATCAAAAAACAACTAGCAAAATTCACAAAGAAACAGTGAGAGATAAACTTAATAAATTGAATTAGAAGTGAAAAGGGAGAAATCACTATGGATACTACAGAAATTCAAAGGATAAACAGAGACTACTTGAGAAACTATGCCATAAAACATGAGAACCTGGAAAACATGTTGAATAAAATCTTGGACTCATAATCTTCCACAGCTGATCCAGAATTATAAGGCATATCTGAGCAGACCCATCACTACTGAGTAAATTAAAATGGTAATCAAAAATCTTTCCAAAAGATAAAAGTCCAGGCCCAGATGCACTCACTTACGAATTATTTCAAGACTTTCTTTCTTTTTTTTTTTTTTTTTTTTTGGTTTTTGGGCCACACCCGGTGGTGCTCAGGGGTTACTCCTGGCTGTCTGCTCAGAAATAGCTCCTGGCAGGCACGGGGGACCATATGGGACACTGGGATTCGAACCAACCACCTTTGGTCCTGGATCGGCTGCTTGCAAGGAAAACGACGCTGTGCTATCTCTCCGGGCCCTATTTCAAAACTTTCAAGAGAACCTACTACCACTCTTTTTCAGGCTCTTCCAGGAAATTGAGGAAATAGAAAGATTACCAAATAGTTTTTTTGAAGCTAACATCTATCTAATACCAAAAGCAGATAGAGATTCTGCAAAATAGAAAACTACTGGGGCCAGAGCGATAGCGTAGCTTAGGATGTTTGCCTTTCAACTGCTGATCCAGGACGGACCTTGACTTGATTTCCAGCGTCCCATATGGTACCCAAGCCAGGAGTGATTTCTGAAAGCATAGCCAGGAGTAACCCCTGAGCGTCACCAGGGTGTGGCCCAAAAACAAACAAACAAAACAAAGAAAAACAACAAACTAAAAACCAATATTCTTTATGAACACAGATGCAAAAATCCTTAAACAAAATCCTAGCAAATAGGATCCAATGCCAGGTGTCTGCCTTGCAAGCGCTAGCCTAGGACGGACTGCAGTTCGATCCCCGGGCATCCCATATGGTCCCCCCAAGCCAGGGGCGATTTCTGAGCGCATAGCCAGGAGTAACCCCTGAGCGTCAAACGGGTGTGGCCCCAAAACCAAAAAAAAAAAAAAAAAAAAAGAAGGTCATACACCATAACCAAGTAGGTTTCATTTCAGGAAATGCAAGGATGGTTTAACATACATAAATCAATCAACATAATACACCATATAAATAAAGAAAAATAACCATATGATCTTATCAATAGGTATAGAGAAAGCATTTGGTAAGGTCCAACACCATGCATGATAAAAACTCTTTTTTTTAAGCCAGTCAAATCGAACAGTGGGGGGTGGTGGTGGTTATCTACCAACTTTTGTGATACTAACAATAAGTTCTGATAAACCACTGCCATCAGACCAGCCGATAAAAACTCTCAACAAGATGGAAATGGAAGGAACTTTTCTTAATACAGTCATACCACAAGCTAATGGCAAATATTATACTCAATGGAGAAAAACTAAAAGCCTTTCCTTTAAAATCTGGTACAAAGCAAGTCTGCCCCCTCTCACCACTCCTATTCAACATAATATTGGAAGTACTGGCCATAACAATTAGGTAGGCACAAGATATCAAGGGCATCCAGAAAGGAAAGGAAGAAGTTAGATCTCAATGTTTGCAGATGACATAATACTATATTTAGAAAACCCTAAAGACTCTACCAAAAGCATTTGTTTCCAGGAATCTTTTGATTCCCTCTTTGATTTCATCCTGGCCCACTGGTTTTCAGTAGTGAGCTGTTTAATATCTAGGTGTTAACGCTTTTCTTCTGTGTTCCTTTGTAGTTGACTTCTAATTTCAGAGCTAGTATATTCATGTTGGGTTTCAGCCTGGTTGACCAATCAAGGGATGACAGGAAGGTGTTGAGGTCTCCCATTTTTATTGTGTTGCTATTGATGTGTTCTTTTCAAATTTGTCAACGATTTTATGATTTGGTGGTCCCTGATTAGGTGCATATATGTTTAGGTGTGTGGTTTCTTCCTGTTGTACATATCCCTTGATTATTACAAAATGTCTATATTTGTCCCTTATAACTTTTTTAATTCTAAAGTTTGTGTTATTTGATATTAATATGACTTCGCCAGCTTATTTAAGGGAACTGTTTGCTTTGATGATTCTCCAACCTTTGATTTTGCTTTTGAGTCTATATTTGTTCTGAGTATTTATATGTGTTTCTTGAAGGTAGCAGAATGTTGGATTGATTTTTTTTTTCAATTTTTATTGTGAACAAAGTGGATCATGAATCTTTCACAGTAATATTTAAGGTCCATAGTGACAATGAATCAAGGGCATTCCCACCACCAGTATTGTCCTTCCTCAACCCCTGTTACAGCATACTTCCCATATCTCCCTCCTTTGCCCCCTGGACTGCTAGAGTAACTGGTCCCCTTTGTGTAAAGCTTCTTGTAGATTGAGTATTAATTTTGTTGTCTTTGAATTTGAGTTTGGTGTTTAAGTCTGATAATTTTTATTTCTACTCAATGTTCATATGACTGTTTGGTCCTGGAACCATCCATTTTCCCCCTCAATTTATGAGGCAGGACAAGATGATTCAAGTTAAATGGTTCTGTTTGAAAAGAAAAAGAAAAAAAAACCTGGGAGGAGTCAATCTAGACTAGAGGTTATAAATATCAACTCAAAAGAAGAAAAAGAAAAAAGAAGAAAAACATACAAAACAAAACAAAACACCAAAAATCAAATAAAAAACAAAACCAGTAACTACAGAAAAGCACAACAGCAACAACAAAAAACACAAATAATAACCATGAGAACGGAAGAAAAAAAAAGGAAGGAGGGCTGGTGTGACAAGGTTTTGTGCCTTTTTTTTTTTTTTAACATAGGCTCAGTAAGTATTGGGGAAATTAGTAAGGGAATTCTCTTGGTCTGCAGTGGTCGGCAACATTTATTTTTTCAACTGAGCCAAATCTCGCCAAAACCATGATTGAAATTTATTTTGAGAGCCACAAAGGGCGTGCACTGACAGAGGCTAGGAGCAGAGTCCTGACTCCTGGAACAGATGCCTGGCACACAGAAGAGCCAAATTAAAAGTGTAAAGAACCACATGTGGCTCACGAGCTGCAGGTTGCCGACCACTGGTCTAGAGATACATGGGTTCTCCTCCCTTGAAGCATACCACCATGGGAACAATTATAGGCTTCGTATAAGCTCATTTTCACACTCCAAGGTATTTTTATGATGCCAGGAAACTTTTTGTTCAGTTGTGGATAATAAAATCAGGCCTCTGTAACTAGAGATCTTAGTATTTGCACAGGTAATAGGATGCAGCCTTTGATAGAGTCTTTCTTTACAGTTCTATAAGTTCTGTTCCATCACTGTTGTTGTAATCAATCTTCTGTAATTAGTGGTCTTGGTTTTTGTACAGTCCTAGGATGAAGCCTAGGATAGTCTTTCATTATGATTCCATAAGTTCTGCTCAGTCGCAGTTGACAAAGTCAGGCCTCTTAATTTAGAGATCTTGGTTATTGTATAAATCCTAGGCTGAAGCCTAGGCTAGGGTCGTTCTTATTGGTCCCAGGATAAGTTCTGCCTAGTCATGGTTGTCAAGGTCAGTCTTCTGTAGTTAGCGATCTTGGTTTTTGCACCAATCAAAGGACGACATGTCCTCTGATTTCATCTTACCGTTAGATGATGGGTTAAGAAAACCTGCTCTTGGGCCCGGAGAGATAGCACAGCAGCGTTTGCCTTGCAAGCAGCTGATCCAGGACCAAGGGTGGTTGGTTCGAATCCCGGTGTCCCATATGGTCCCCCGTGCCTGCCAGGAGCTATTTCTGAGCAGACAGCCAGGAGTAACCCCTGAGCACCTCCGGGTGTGGCCCAAAAACCAAAAAACCAAAACCAAAACAAAACAAAACAAAAGAAAACCTGCTCTTGACTATGTGCTCAGAAATTGTTCCCAGCTTGGGGGACCATATGGGACACTGGGGGATAGAAACCGCAGTCCAGGCCCGGAGAGATAGCACAGCTGCGTTTGCCTTGCAAGCAGCTGATACAGGACCAAAGGTGGTTGGTTCGAATCCCTGTGTCCCATATGGTCCCCCGTGCCTGCCAGGAGCTATTTCTGAGCAGACAGCCAGGAGTAACCCCTGAGCACCGCCGGGTGTGGCCCAAAAACCAAAAAAAAAAAAAAAAAAAAAAAAAAGAAAAGAAAAGAAAAGAAAAGAAAAAAAGAAACCGCAGTCCATCCTATGCTAGCATGGGCAAGGCAGATGCCTTACTGCTGTGCCACCACTCCAACCCCAAGAAAACCTGTTCTTTTTTTTTTGTTTGTTTTTTGTTTTTTGTTTTGTTTTTGTTTTTGTTTGTTTTGTTTGTTTGTTTTGTTTTTGGGCCACGACCAGTGTTGCTCAGGGGTTACTCCTGGCTGTCTGCTCAGAAATAGCTCCTGGCAGGCATGGAGGACCATATGGGACACCAGGATTCGAACCAACCACCTTTGGTCCTGGATCGGCTGCTTGCAAGGCAAACGCCGCTGTGCTATCTCTCCGGGCCCGAAAACCTGTTCTTAAATGAAGTTGTTGCTATATCCTCGTTGTCAGGATGTCATATCAAAACTGGTGCAAGTTGCTGCCAGAGCAGTATTGGGAATTTCCCAGGGGAAGTTTTGTTCCTGGTGCTGTTGCTGGGGACTATGTCAGTTCTTTGTCTGGGATCTAAGGCTTGGGATTGGACTGTCGCTGTCTGATCACTTGGAGTCTAAGTTGGGTCCACATGACACATGTTCAGGATGGGAGGTGACCCTATACTAGAAAATGTATGAGTTCTTATCCCTAGTAGATAAGAGCTTGTTTCTATACATAAAATTTCCCTTATTTTAGTATGCCTTTGCAAAAAGGAATGGTACCATATTATATTGTTGGTGCATTTCGGAGTACGAATGACAGGTTACACAATCTCTGTGCCCTGGTTTTGATCTGGGCTTTTATCCCAGGCAAGACTTTTTCTTGTAGGTTTTCATACTAAGCAGAACCAAAACAGGTGAAGTTAAAGAAATATATATATATAAATTTATTTTAATATATTTCTGATAAATATATAATATTTATATATAATATTTATTATATATAATATAATATATGTTTATTATAAATTTAAAAGAATAATTCAAGAAAAAAGTGATGTAAAGCTGTCTTACATTTGAGAATAAACAGAGTAATAGGTATTAATATAGAGGTATTAAACATATAAAGGGAATATAGGCTTCCCCATTAAGTCTTTTAAGATATTCTTGTGGGGGGTGAAATCCAGGGCACATTTTCATCACACACCGTGTTCTTGTTGAGTTTGAGAAATGATTTGCACTGGGCCGGCGCGGTGGCGCTAGAGGTAAAGTGTCTGCCTTGCCAGCGCTAGCCTAGGATGGACAGCGGTTCAATCCCCCCGTGTCCCATATGGTCCCCCAAGCCAGGAGCAACTTCTGAGCGCATAGCCAGGAAAAGCACCTGAGCGTCACCGGGTGTGACCCAAAAACCAAAAGAGAGAGAGAGAGAGAGAGAGAGAGAGAGAGAGAGAGAGAGAGAGAGAGAGAGAGAGAGAGAGAGAGAGAGAGAGAGAGAGAGAGAGAGAGAGAGAGAGAAATGATTTGCAGCAGTAAGGGATCAGGTAGTGTCCTTGAGCTGGGGTTCTTCTAAAGCATGCAACAGTCCACATTTGGGGGTGGTGAGAAGAAGGGCCACAAAGCATGAGAACAAAATCCAAACTTGGCAAAGAGCCACAGTATACAAAATCATAAGAGGCAAAGAGCCGCATTCATTTTGGCCGGGAGCCGCATGCGGCTTTAGAGCCGCATGTTTGCCACCCCTGGTATAGGGGTTAAGGTACTTATTTTGTATACAGCTGGCCCTAGTTCAATCCCCAGTGTCACCAGAAATGATTCCTCAGCACAGAGCCAGGAGTAAGCCCCAAAAACAGGCATGTGTGCTTACTTTCCCAACAAAAATGAAATAACATTTCATTAAAAATGCTTTGTAAGTGCAAACTTATTTTTCCCTAGATCAAGATTCTTAACTTTATTGTGCATTAGAAATACTGTGCAGAGGCTGGAGAGATAACACAGTGGTAAGGCGTTTGCCTTGCACGTGGGCATCACAGGATGGACCCTGGTTTTAGTCCTGGCATCCCATATGGTCCCCTGAGTCTGCCGGGAGTGACTTCTGACGAAGAGCCAGGAGTAACCCCAGAGCATCGCTGGGTCTGACACAAAAATAAAACATCATCAACAACAAAAAGAAATTCTGTGCTTTAGAAATTCCAGGGGGCTTTTAAAGCCTTTGGCAACCCAGTTGCACCTTGATCCATTACAATCAGAACTTTGAGAATGGTACCCGTGAATCATCATCGCTTTAGAAATGCATCAAATGGGGCCATCACCTTTCAATCCCCTGAGTCCCATATGGTCCCCCAAGCCAGGAGCGATTTTCGGAGCTTGAAGCCAGGAGTAACCCCTGAGCATCACCGAGTGTAGCCAAATAAAACAAAACAAACAAACAAAAAAGAAATGCACCAGATATTTGGGGAGCCTCTGAGAAATTCTGCTTCAGAGTTTGGCCTGATTTTTTAGCTTGCTAATAGTGTTTTTCTATCATATAGAAATATTTAACTCTTAAGTTTTTAATATTTTTATTATTTCTGCTTTATTGTTTTTGTTTTGTTTTTGTTTTGGGGCCACACCCAATGACACTCTGGGGTTACTCCTGGCTATGTGCTCAAAAATCGCTCCTGGCTTGGGGGACCATATGGGATGCTGGGGGGATTGAACTGCTGTGTGTCCTAGGTCAGCCATGTGGAAGGCAAATACCCTACTGCTGTGCCACTGCCCCAGCCCCTCTGCTCTTTGTTTTAAAAACTTTTCTTTACCTACTATCATTCACCTACTGTCTTCATATTTTCTTCTCATCTCTCTTTTTTGTTTGGCTGAAATTCTTACAGTGCTGTGACAAAAATTCTATTGTGAATAATTTTCTCAACTGAAATAATATTTTCATAATTATCAATTTATTTTTCTCAATGTGCTGTTTTTTACACGATCAAGACTAAGAGATTGTAGCCAATGGTGAGTATTTATTTTTGTGACATGGCTCTATTATAGGTGAGAAAAAACTTTAGATTCTAACATTGTATTCCAATGTTAGAGCTTCATTGTTATTTGTTTTTCCATCAAAATCTTGGAAAGGCTACAGCTTCGCTGACATGCTCTAATCAGCAAGAGCTATTAATAATAAGTGCAGCTCAAATAGAAATGTTTTAATGACCAATGACTAAGATGAAGAGGATGAACTATGGATAAAAATAGTTTGAAGTTGAAATAGTACATAAGTAACTATTATTGCTTCCAACTCTGAACACAGGTGGAGGGGGGGGAGGAAGAATTTGAAAAAGTTGTCCATTGAGGTTGTGGTCAGCACTTGATAACTTGCTTACTGGAACATTCCTCAGTGGCAGTGGTGCCGACATTTCTCACCAAAGAGAACAACTCTTTGCTGCTAACATTAATGTTCAAAGAAAACTTTGATACTCAAACTTTGCTTCTTTCTCCAGGCAATCATATGACTTTATCTTCACTTGCTTTCTGTGTTTCTAAAGCTCTGCCGCCTTTTATAGTTGTCAAAACTTCTGGTTGCCTGTAACTGAATATGAAGTCAGACCATCTAAGACCAACAGCACCCAACTAACTATCCCTTTTTAATTTTTCTGCAGCCATGTACATGACACTGTACATATATACCATACATTATTTGCTTTTATAGATGAAAGATATAGAGAGGCAAGTAAAGAGAGAACAAAAGATGATTAGAAGAGAGGAAAGTAGTTTAATTACAATGCTCTCTTATTTTCAGGGACAGAGATTCTTTGTCCTTCTTGGCAATAAGTACTAAGGACTCTCAGTCATTTAAAGCTCTAATATTTTTAATTTGACAAAATAGTTGTAACATAAAATATACCATGTTTGGGATAGCATGGAGGTAGGGTGTTTGCCTTGCATGTAGAAGGATGGTGGTTCGAATCCCGGTATCCCATATGGTCCCCCGAGCCTGCCAGGAGCAATTTCTGAGCACAAAGCCAGGAGTAACCCCTGAGCACTGCCAGGTGTGACCCAAAAACCAATATATATATTCCATGTTAATTATTTTTATGTAGACATTTTAGTGGCATTAAGTACCCTAATATTATTGGCAACAACAACCATAATTATTTAACTTTTAAGACCGGACATCAGATATTATGATGTCAAATTATGAGGGTGGTCATAGAATCTATCTTAAAACATAATATTTTTCACATCTTTAGCCTTTGTAAACGATATGCCAGTAGTCAGTTGCTCTTTTCCTTCTTCATTATTGACCATCAACAATAGCTAAACATCTCCTGGGAGACCCTAGGGAGAACCACCTAGTAAATATTGAATGAAAAGACTTTCTAGTGATTTTAATAAAAGGATTTTTTGTGGGGCCGGGCGGTGGCGCTAAAGGTAAGGTGCCTGCCTTGCCTGCGCTAGCGTCCCATATGGTCCCCCAAGCCAGGAGCGACTTCTGAGCGCATAGCCAGGAGTAACCCCTGAGCGTCACCGGGTGTGGCCCAAAAACCAAAAAAAAAAAAAAAAAAAGGATTTTTTGTCAGATGTATTATTTTAACTGTGAATAATTATTTTATATTATTTAACTATTTTATATATTTTATTATTTTATATATTTTATATTATTTCAATATTATTTTAACTTTAGAAAATACATTGTGTACTTTCATTAATACCAGACACATAACTATTTGTAGTTTGACTAGTATTAGTTAAATGTACTTTTAAAAGTAAACAAGTGGGGCAATTACTTATCACAACAGCAATAAGACAATTTCTCTAATGGCCAATGCTTCAAAATAACTAGGACTCAGGAGAAATAGCTTAGATTAGGAATTACACCTTTAGAATTACAATTAAATGCATATGTCTGAAAATATTTAAAGTACAGGGTTAGTTTTAAAGTAAGAATTACTATGTATTTTGTAAAATGAAATCAATTTATTCCTCAGAAAATTTTCTCCTCATGTCAAATCAATTGACTTCTAATGAAAATGACTCCTAGTGTCATTCTCAAATAGAATTTTTCTGCTTAAAGTGTCATTTAGTTTGATCTTGTTAGCCCATCTATATTTCATATACACAACCTATAGATAGTGAAGTGAAATATGACATTTGATAGATATTTTATTGTATGCCAGTGAAACATGTAAAATTACTCGTTATATATTCTTTTCTACTACTATCCAAAGCTTAACATGATACATTTATTTTGGGGCATCCACATCCTGTAATACTCAGGGATTACTCTTGTCTCTGTGCTCAGGAATAACACATGGCAGGCTTGAGAGACAGTATGGGGTGTCAGGGATCAAATGTGTTGGCTACATGTGTTGGCTATATGTAGGGCAATTGCCCTATTCACAGTACTATCACTCTAGTCCCAGAATTTTTTAGCTGAACCTCACTTTTCTTTGGTTTTGGGGCCATATATGACTATGTTATGAAGTGCTTCTGGCTTTTCACTCAAGGATCACTTCTAGTAGTGCTTGGGACTATAAGTGGTGCTGGGTATTGAACCTAGGTTGGCCTTGTGCAAGGCATGCACCTTACCCTGCATTTTACTTTTGAAAGAACATGTCCATGTGTTGCAGAAATAACATGAGTTATTAAATAAAGAACCATAGGAACAAGGAAAGGAGAATACAAATATTGGTATTTGCCCTTAATATAAAAACCAATTTAACTGGAAAAAAAAGTGGGGGGCTTATTTTGTACCAAATTAGTTCTATTATATAATTGCTTCTCAACCTTTTGGTTAAGATCAAATGCAAATTAGTTATATTATTTACTCCTAGCAATTATAAGATTACTGCAGTTCTGAAAACTAATGTTTTTCCAATGATGGTTGTTGAATCTAGAATGTCACTGGTTCACATTACAAGGCAAAACAGGTATTATTTATTCATATTTCTGGCTAAAACAAACATTTCAAAAAGTGTTTCCTTTGTTCCAATTGATATTTGGTTAAGTTCTTTGGCCTCTCCAAGCCTGGATTTCCATGTGAAAGAAGTATGAGCCCATCATTTTGTCCAAATGTCAGTTTTTCAGGTCAGATGAAGGAGCTGAAATCAACCACCTTAAGAAACTTTTCAGGGGCCGGGCGGTGGCGCTGGAGGTAAGGTGCCTGCCTTGCCTTCGCTAGCCTAGGACGGACCGCGGTTCGATCCCCCGGCGTCCCATATGGTCCCCCAAGAAGCCAGGAGCAACTTCTGAGCGCATAGCCAGGAGTAACCCCTGAGCGTCACAGGGTGTGGCCCAAAAACCAAAAAAAAAAAAAAAAAGAAACTTTTCAGAAAGAAGTAAAATTATTACTGTTTGCAGGTAACATAATAGGATTCATAGAAGAGCTTAAAATTTACTAGAAAGCTCCAAGAAACAATAAGCCAATACAGCAAAGTAGTACAGCAGAGTACAAAGCCAACACATAAAATTTTGTCCCATTTCTACAGGCTAAGAGGAAGTGAAGCAGCCAAAGTCTATTCTATTCAAAATTGTGTTCAAAAATGTCCAATATCTAGAAATCAACTTAACTGAGTAAAACACTTAAGAAAGATACAGAAGATTTTAGGAAGTGTCAAAGAGGCCAGCTCGAGAATGGAAGGGTCCATGGGGCCTCCAGTTGAGGGAAGTTGACACTGTTGGTGGGATTGGTGTTGGAACATAGTATACCTTGAAATTCAACAATTAATATCTTTATAAATCACAACATTTAGTAGAGCATCAGATTTTTGTTTTACATTAGTTTTTTGTTTTAATGTTTTAAAAAAGTTATTTTTTTGTAAAAACAAAGCTTTCCATTTTATTATGCTAATATTCTTGAATAGTTTAAACTAATATCAAGAAAAGTGCAAATTGAAAACTCAACTGTGTTGAGCTAGAAGAAATTAGATTCTCTATCCTCATCAGTGAATGACAGAAAAGTTTCTCAGTATAAGTAACACTAAGTTTCCTATAGATTAATTCTTTCAATTTGGCACGTAATTTGAGAACACTGAGCAGTAATTACAGTTATTTTAAAACCATGCACTGGGCTGTGGCTGAGGCTCAGTGGTAGAGCACTTGTTTTGTGTATGTGAAACTGAGTTAGTTCTCTATGCTGCTAAAAATGAAAAGATAATTTAAAACTGTACGCTGTCAAACTAGACTTTTAAATGATGCTATTAGCTTTCTTACCTTCATTCTCAAAGGATAACGAAGCTGCCAGAAATAATTTAACTCATTATTAATTATTTAATTCAATAGCATTGAATTCTTCCTGTATTCTGTTTGGGAACAAGTCTAGCCATTCTTATGTTTTTATTTCCCCTTCCTTTTCCTGTTGGTGGTGTCTGTTTCTGCAATGGTTAGCAGTTGCACTCTTGGTTGTAATGCTCATAAACTTGGTTGTGTAGTGGCTGGTCTATATTGTCTATCAGTCAGAGTTGAAGCATTTAGTTGTGGTGTGCTGAAGAAACCACGCATGTCATGGCACCACAAATCTCAAAGAGCAAAATCACTAGGGTCATGCTAAGACAAATGTGAGGTAATGTTGGGGATTAAATTTCGAACCTCCTCGACTTCACATCTCAAAGGCAAGGACTCTGATGCTGAGCTCTCCATAGCCCTCCAGACTCTTCATACCTGAGCCAATGCTACATGTTGTTTAAGCTGGTTAAGTAGTGTTGTTATGATTCCTATTGTCTAAAATATCCACACCAATAATTTTCATATTTTTCTAATTTATTAAATGAATAATTCTGCGAAGCAAGTCTAGTCATCTATAGATACTAAGTTGTTTGCTTAAAGTCCCATAAAGATATTTCTCCAAATTCTGTTCATTAGCTCTTCTAATCCAAATTTTGAGAATCTCAGAAGTGAGCAATCTTAAAATAACTAATAGCCTTAGTAAGAGAGTGAAATTCCTCTACTACAGCCCATAGTGTAAATTATTTTGACTTGATTACTGCTACCTATGACCTGGTGTTTAATGTCAGATTCATCTCAATCTAGAAACTAGGCTTTGGTAGGTCTAAGTCAAGATCACTTTATGAGTATGTTTGTTATAGTTATGAATCATTCTCTATAAGTAGAAAGGACTCACAAAAAACTTTTGGGTTTTAAACTAGAGGAAGAAAGACTCTTAGCTTCTAACAAACCTACCCACTCCTTTGAAGGGAGCGGGTAGTTTTCACAAGTGCCTCAAGAATAGCCATTTCCCACAGCTCCCTGCTGATCCTGAATGAACCGGTTCTCAGCCCCCTGCTGACTGGTGACTATATAGCTGGCCATCCACTTGGCTCTTTAATGACAGCCTTCATAATAACTCGATTAGAAGATAAATGGTACTGCAGAATCTCTGACAACTCATTAAGGAAGAATACAGTAGGTTCCTGCCAAATAGGACTGCTATTTTTTTTTTTTTTTGGTTTTTGGTTTTTTTTGAGCCACACCCGGCGGTGCTCAGGGGTTACTCCTGGCTGTCTGCTCAGAAATAGCTCCTGGCAGGCACGGGGGACCATATGGGACACCGGGATTTGAACCAACCACCTTTGGTCCTGGATCGGCTGCTTGCAAGGCAAACACCACTGTGCTATCTCTCCGGGCCCAGGACTGCTATTTTAATGCAATGATGAGCAGATATTTTTTATGATGGAAGAAGAGAAGGATGTCCTGCCAAAACAATCTTACTTATCTATGATACAGAGTATCAAGGTAAGGGAATGAAAGGTATCAAATGGGGCAAACCCTTTGCCCTGGATTACAAAAATGAGAATGTGTAGGAAGAAAGGGATTAGGGTGCAGAAGAGGAGAGTAGACACACCTGTGATATGACACTTGGGGCACAGATAGGGTGATTTAAAGGGGAGGGAACTGTGTATATCAAAACCATAAAAGCCGACAGTATTGTGAACATGGGAGCCAAACTAAAACAAAATAATAAACTGTTTTACTTGGTATATGGCTGCTATTAAAATACAATACTAGAGTAGTAAATGATTATGTGAAACTAATTAATATGATGGATCAAACTCTTGAATATATTTTTGAAAGGTGGATGCTATATGTTTGGTGTTTTAAATTTTCCCAAGAGTGGGCATTTTTAAGAAAATCCCCCCCGTTTTTTAAAGAGAGATGAAAGCTTCTTGTGATTTCCCAACTCACAAGAAATTAGATATATGATGCAATTAGGTTTCAAAAAATTTTTGGATCACATACTTTGCATTGTTTTAACCATAAAACAATAACTGACAATTCTGCAAGTATAATTAAAAGCCTCATTAATTATTGGTAATTTAAAACTTTTAGAAACACTAAAATATATGTTTCAGATTAGTTAATACATATAATGTGGGGCCCAAAGAGATAGCTCAGCGGCGTTTGCCTTGCAAGCAGCCGATCCAGGACCAAAGGTGGTTGGTTCGAATCCCGGTGTCCCATATGGTCCCCCGTGCCTGCCAGGAGCTATTTCTGAGCAGACAGCCAGAAGTAACCCCTGAGCACCGCTGGGTGTGACCCTAAACCCCCCCCCCCCAAATACATATAATGTGGGCAGGTGTGTAGGTTTTTTTTTTTTGTGTGTGTGTGATTTTTGGGTCACACCCGGCAGTGCTCAGGGGTTACTCCTGGCTCCATGCTCAGAAATTGCTCCTGGCAGGCACGGGGGACCATATGGGGCGCCAGGATTTGAACCGATGACCTTCTGCATGAAAGGCAAACACCTTACCTCCATGCTATCTCTCCGGCCCCCAGGTGTGTAGTTTTTGTCTTGTTTTATAGCACTGTAGACTATTGTCTATAAGTTTTGAGCTATGTAGTGCAGTGATTAAGCATATAAACTTTGAAGCCCATATAGCTGCCTGGTTTTCAAGTCTGCTTTAATTGGCTTGTAGCCCAGGGGGAAATTATTTAAATTTCTCTGATTTTATATGCTTCATCTAGAAATTAAGAGTAAAATAATATTTTTGGAGCATTTATTATAGAATCTGAAATATACTTTTTTTGTTTGTTTTTGTTTATGGGCCACATCCAGTGATGCTTGGGGGTTACTCCTGGCTATGCGCTCAGAAATTGCTCCTGTCTTGGGGATCATATGGGACACCAGAGATCCAACCAAGGTCCGTCCTGGGCAGCCACGTGCAAGGCAAATGCCCTACCACTGTGCTATTGCTCTGACCCCTAACCTATACTTTTATATCTGTAGTGTAGTATAAATTGTAATGCTGGCGTTTGGCAAAGGTAAATCAGATTCCTTGTTTATCTTCCCTGCTTATTTTTAAGTGGTTTTGTATTTTCAAAGATTCAGTTTCTAGACTTTCAATTGTCTTCAAAAGCACTCCTGTCCTATAATGTCCCCCAAACACCACCCTATTATTGACACTAAGCTTACAGTAAGAATATAAAGCTACAGATAGCAATTTGCACGCCTTCTCTTCCCACTACAAAGAGGTTAATTTTGCAAAAAGGAAACCTCCAAATCCTTAAGTGTAGCCTGTCCACCAGGTAGATTTTCACTTTATATCTTTTTGCAGTTAAAAGAAAGGTAGATAGGTGGAGGTAGAGGAGAGGGTCCTTGGGACAAAATTAAAAAAGATAAATAGATGATTGATAGAGAGATGATAGATAGGTAGGTAAGTATAGATAGATAGATGATAGATGGATAGATAGATGATAGGTTGATAGATAGTTGATTGATAGATAGATGAATGGATGGATAGATAGATAAGCCCAGGATCAAAAATTCATGTACAAAAAGTACACACATTTACTCTTTGGCACCACATGGTTCCCTGAGCATCACTATGTGACCATGCTAGTTCTCTGCTGGGTATAAGCATTAAACTGCCCTGCCTAGTTGGCTGAGTATCATCGGGAGTGGCCTTCAGACCTCCTGAGCAAGCCTTAGGAAGCCACAATCCCCCAAAGACATATTAATGTATACACATATTAAGTAATATTTTTTGGTTTCTTGCTTCCCCTAATTTTGCACAAGTAAGCTTCTTAGTTCACTTTATGTTGCAAATCTTGTTTTTGTCAGTGAGATTCTGGAACCCCGTGAATCTATTTGTAATGCAATTCAATGACTTGGTTTTTAAAAAATAAGCAAAATAATGAATTTAGGTTGGCAAAAATGTTTTTATTTTTTTGCTAGAGACAATAAAATGTTTACTAAGTTTAGGAACTTAAAACTGTAAAACTGATCTTGTTGGCTTTAGTAAACAATCCCAAAGACTATCAAAGGATAATTTAAAACAAAGAAAAACTTTAGGCAAAGGATGTAAGATGACAATATGCTTTTTAAGATTTGCCTACATTTAAATCATTTCCTACTATAAGGAAGTCTAAATGTACCCCCTCTTTTAAAAGATCAGAAACCACTCACCCCAAACATTGTTAACAGTGGTCCTTGACCTGAGCTTATTAAATCAGTGGAGAACAGTTTTGTTTTCTTATTCTTATTCTTATTTCTTATTCAAAGTTGGAGACCCAACACAGCTATTCAAATGTAATTATTTTGAGGTGGGAGGGATCTGGAAACTATTAGTATCTGTTAATATCCATTCCCTGCCCCTGTAATTCTAATTTGCAGTCAAGCATGAAATTCAGTGCTTATCTAAATATCTCCCCATCTCTTTGTAAGCTCCTTGGGAAAGAAATGCTTCTAATACTTCACTTTACTCCTGTGAGACATCCTAGAAATTTGTTGTTTGTAGATTAAAAGAAAGACGGGCTAGAGCGGGTAGCACAAGAGCTAACCTAGGATGGATCCGGTTCAATTCCCCCGGCGTCCCATATGGTCCCCCAAACCAAGAGCGATTTCTGAGTGTTGACTTATTTTGGAGGTCAGAGCTCAGAACCTCACTTTTTTTCTTTTTTTTTGGGGGGGGGCACTGAGGCCAGAAGTTGCACCCATTCCTGGTAGTACTTAGGAAGTTGATGAAGTCCTGATGATGAATGTGGATCTCCCACATGAAAAACTTGTGTCCCAGCCCTTTGGGCTATCTCCTTGATCCCCTCAGAACCACATGTTTTACTTATTAATCTTTTTTTTTAAAGTTTTGTTAAGTAATGCTCAGGGATCACTCCTGGCTTGCACTCAGGAATTATTACTCCTAGCAGTGCTTAGGGGACCATATGGGATGCTGGATATCCAATCCAGGTCTGGCATGTACAAGACAAGTGCTTACATGCTGTACTATTGCTTGGGGCCCAAATTTAACCAATCTTAAGCTGGATTTACAGGCCATCTATGTTACAGGAACCATAAATTTCATGGTCATGACTGGAAGAATAATAGAACATGCTTTTACATGCTTATTGATGAGTTTAAGTAATAAGTGATTTACCATAAGCAGAGGAGTCTACTGTCCTCTGGAGGGGATCATGCTGTAACAAATGAAAACAGACATTTCCCAATGCACATTTCAAAGTACCTAAGAAGTTGCAAAAAAAAAAAAAAAAGATTCTATGTTCAAATTGTTTGGTAAACACTATAATTGCTGTGTGGAGAAGTAAGCATACAAATTAGTGTGTGTACACACACACACACAAACACACACACACTCACCAGAAAATTGTTTCACAAATAACAGTAAATTAGGGCTGGAGCAATAGGACAACAGTAGTCATTTGCCTTCCATGAGGCAGATCCCATATGGTCACCTGAACATGCCAGCAATAATTTCTGAGTAATTCTTTTGATTGAGTGGCCCAAAAACCAAAAAGAAAAAAGAAAAGAAAAGGAAGAAAAGAGAAAAACAATACAAAGAAACAAAAAAATCAGCTATTAGCAACAAATCACCTAGCAAACCTTCTGACAATGACTTAATGACCTCATTGAGAGATATATTAATTTCAATTTTTATTACTGTATTTAAAAAATTTTATTTCCACTACCTGTAAACAAGCAATATGAAGTATATTATTTCATACCTGCCAAAGGGGTTTGCTTGGGAATGGGTGGGAATACAGGGACAATGGTGGTGGTAATTTTACATTAGTAGTAGGATTGGTCTTAGAATAAATGTATTATGAGCAACTATGTAATACATGTTTTTAAATAAAGTAATTTATATACAAGTGACTTGGCAGATAAGAAAACATCTACTAATTTCCTTGCCCTCTGTAAGAAAAGGAAGCCTGTTTTGGTATTTTTCAAATTAAACTACTGCACAAAAAACATTTATTTGAAGAACATAGCTTCTAAAAAAAAAAAAGTGACAATTGCAAATGACTAAAGTATCATATAAATCATTAAAATTTTTTTAACTAAAAAAAAAGAAAATTTTTCCTAAACAAATTTGGTATTCTCCCCTGCCCCCCACCCACTTTTATCTACTGTTAATATTTGAGGAAATATTGCACAAATAACATTCTGTCTTAATCATCTGCAGATAAAAAAAATAGGACTGAGAAAAAGTAAGAGAGAGAACTTGGTGGGATTTCTTAAAAAAAATTTATTAAAGGGCAAAGATTGGGTCTAGAGAGATAGCATGAAGGTAAGGTGTTTGCCTTGCATTCAGAAGGACAGCGGTTTGAATTTCAGCATCCCATATGGTCCCCCAAGTCTGCCAGGAGCGATTTCTGAGCATAGACCCAGGAGTAACCTCTAAGCGCAGCCAGGTGTGACCCAAAAACAAACAAGCAAAAAAGGGCAAATATTGGTAAAGTAGAAGCATTTGAATGAAAGACCCATATTCCATGCAGTGACATTATACCTGGAGAGATAGTCTGATGTGACAAAGCGAGGGATTGTTCTTTGATACTTATCTTAGTTTTTATCCTGAAGAATATGTGAGAAGTTTATTGTACTTCTGAGAAATGGAATTGTGACTTATGCCTTTTAACTGTAATATTGACTGTCAAGTCTTCTTAGACACCAATAAGATGGAAAACAAGACACTAGGCATAATGGGGTTCCACCTGAAAATTCAGCTAGCACAGGTATAGATCCCAGGTGTGCTACTGCAATGCATTTTTGTTTTCTTTAGGAATATTGGAAGGTTTAGAAAAGTTGTAAGTGTCACAGAAACAAAATTATCTTAGCCAAGACTCTAGAATTTTCTCATCTGGTGTCACTAACCTTAGGTCTTGTATTAAAGGAAGACAGAGGGGAGTGATTGTTCTCTAAGAGAACAATACAAATAGTTACTGAGATGCTAGATGGAGAAAAGCTTCCTCCAACCTCTGCCATATAGAGCGTACCCTACAAATATTACTTCACTGTAAGTATGACTGGGGAACAGAGATAATAGCAAACTAAAGAATCAAGTGTCAACATAGGAGAAAGCTGAAACTAGAGATAAAATCCTGTAGGCTTGGGAAGAATTGGGAGCAGAATTCCACTACCACTATGGACTCTTCTCTGAAAGAGCCAAAAAATGAATGAACATCAGGTAGATTAGTAGGAGTAAAAGAATAAATACATGATTGTAAATTCTAGAAAGTGAAGCGGAGGCAGAAGATGAGCTTCATACTTGAGTAAATGGGAGATGGATTTAGGGTGTCACAGATTAAGAAGGGGGTTGACCTGGAAGAGAAGAGTGACTCATAACAAAGGCAGATGCTTTAGATGCTTGTCTTGTTGTAAAATAGGTTTCTCTGATAGAAAGGTTGTTTCTGGATTGACCCTAAATCTGGGTCATCTTCATTCTTTATGATGAGGGTAATAGTTTCTCTTAAAACCTGATGGTTTAGCTCCACAAGTGAAGGTGACATGTATTGGGAAAAATCTCTTCAAATACCTGAACCTTGGGGGAGGGTTAACCTTCAACTACCTTCCTGTTCCACTTCCTCTAAGACTTTCCCAACCACCCACCCACACACCCTTTCTTTTAAAACTCTTGCTTTCTATCACCCTTCCTTCCTTCCTTCCTTCCTTCCTTCCTTCCTTCCTTCCTTCCTTCCTTCCTTCCTTCCTTCCTTCCTTCCTTCCTTCCTTCCTTCCTTCCTTCCTTCCTTCCATTTTCTCTCTTTTTTTTTTCCTTACACACATCAATGCTTAGGACTTAGTCCTGCCTCTGTGCTTAAGGATCACTTCTAGATATGTTCAGAGAACCATACATTATGCCAAGGATAGAACCAGGATTGGCTGCATGCAGTTTTAGCACTTAAAGTCATGCATTTAAAACATTCTTTCATCCTAGTTCAAATTTTAGAATAGTAGTACAACTAATGAGGACCCAAGACAACAGGTCATTAGAGCACAGACATGGTTCCTAGTGAAAGACCAATATTTCTCAGGCATAGGGCAAACCAGACTCTGACTGACTGTAGGAATAGATCCACAGGTGGAAATCAACAAAGATGATCCCCTTTAACAGAGGGAAACTCAAGGGTTAAACAGCACTGTAAAGAAAATCTTTAAGGAATTCGGTTTCTTCTTTTGTTGTGGGGGGTGGAGAAGAGTGCAAGAGGAGGAGACTTTGGGCCATGCCTGGTGGCACACAGGGTGCACAGGTGGTGCTAAAATTATTAGCTAAGAATTATTAGCTTTCTGCTCAGGGATCACTCATGGTTGTGGGAGATCATATCTGTTGCCAGAGATAGAACTAGGGTAAGTCACATTGCAAGCAAGTGCTTTACCCTCTGTTCTATCTCTCTAGACCCATTTTATTTTTTATTTTTTCAACTATAGCAAACTATTAAGCATTTACAAAGGTGAAAAATGGATCTGGGCATTATTTGTATCATTTCTATTTCTCTCTAATTTTGAAACTTTTTTCAAGTAAGAAAAATGCATTGCATATTTAAAGTTTGCTCTTTTTTGTTTGCTTGCTTTTGCTTTGTTTTGTTTTGTACCACACCTGGCAGTGCTCAGAGACTACTCCTGGCTCTGGCAGGTTCTGGGGGACCATATAAGATACTAAGGATCAAACTTGGGTTGGCTCCATGCAAGGCAAAAGCCCTACCTTCTGTGCTATCACTCTGGCCCCACTATGCTCATATATTAAAAACAAAACAAAATGATGATTTTAAAAACTGGTCACCACGACAAGTTTTAACATTATTTTCAATGATTAGTTAAAGCTACTTAACTAACACTAGGTGTCACTTTATACCATGTTGTTTAGTTTAATATGAGCACTTTCTGATTGGAATGAGATGAAATTAGACTTTGTTTTTGGAAGAAATCTGATTATGGTTTATATTTTCTTTCTGTAAAGTAGAGTGTGTTTGTTAGAACTACATCTGGAAGAGGAAAGACAGGCTTATGTGGTGCCATGATTTGATTGTCAGCATCTTCCGATCATGCTCACACACTACAGAGAATAGACTTCTAATTCTTGTTGTCTGCACAGAGAAAAGACTCTAGCTAACTCTAACAGAAAGCTGGTCAACTGCCCCCACAGCTAGAGAGTCACAGTTAGAATAGTTGCTTCTTCAAAGACAGCTGGGCTAAGAAAGGTTGTAACTTTAATCTCCAAACTCATTTTGGGTCCAAGAGAGGAGACACTATTTTAGATGTTTTAATCCCAAATTATATGCTATTTATTTTTGGCTCAGATATTTCATAAAGTTTCTTTAAATTTATGGTCATTGCCCACTTAGGGTAGATGGAACTTTGATAACCAGGAATATACTGAAATTTGTTTTGACAAACAAATAAAAATACGAGGCTGGACAGATTGCATGGAGGTAAGGTATTTGCTTTGCATGCAGAAGGTCGGTGGTTTGAATCCCGGCATCCCATATGGATTTCATATGCAGTACTTTCAAATGGAGTTGGCTGTAGTAACCAAGTAGAGGCCCTGGTGGTGAGAAGTTCCCTTTTTAAAATGACAGTTGGGAAATGAAACCTGCTTTAACAGTAGCCATATTTATCTTAGGTTTTAGTTATCTAGTCACTAAGAATATTCACCTTCTTTCTAGGAGATATAGAAGTACTAATTAACTTTATCAATTGAGACAATTGATATGCATATAAATCACATGACCTGAATGTAAGTCACCAAAAGAAGATGTTGTTCCTTAAAACAATAAACCTAGGTGCCAAAGCTTCTTTATTAGGAGTTGATAATACCTCAAGAATGTTTTCTTCTTTATTCTTTTTCTTTTTCTTTTTTCTTTTTTTGGTTTATAGGTCACACTTGGTGAAACTCAGGGATTACTCTGGATATTTGCTCAGAAATCGCTCCTGGCTTGGGGGACCACATGGGATGCCAGGGGATCAAACCATGGTCTGTCCTAGGTTAGCTCATAGCAAGGCAAATGCCCTACTGCTTGCACCACTGCTCCGGCCCCTCTTTCTTCTTTTTCACTTTTCTTCCTGTTCTTTTCTTTTTTAACATTTTATATATTTAATTTTTTTGTGGTGATAAGACAGTAATAGTTTTCCCCCAATTTTTTAATTGAGTAATGTTAGTTTATAAAAAAAGTAGGCATTTTTTCCATGTTTTAGGGTAGACATAAAACATATCCACTTCTAAGTGCCAATAACCTTCACCACAGTACATTGAATCCTTCCTGTCAAAGGATTACCCTTAGTGATCTCGGATATGTGGTTAAAATCCAAAGGTTTATTTTCTCTGGACATTGTCTATTCTCTCTGTTCTCTTGCTTTGTTTCTTTATACATACTCTATCTCTGACAAATATCATCTGGTATTTGTCTTTCTCTCTCTGACTTGCTTCACTTAGCACGATCTCCTTCAACTCCATCTATGTTGTAGCAAAATGAAAGATTGTTTTTTCTTCAATTTGAGTAGCATTCTCCTGTCTATTCGCTACATATAGGATGGATTCCTAAATAAAGTGATTAGTGTAAACATTTTAACTTTGTGGAGAAAAACAGTTTCACAAATAACCATTTATTCTGTGAAATCTATATATTTTTAATTGTTTTAATTAATTCACTGTAGCTTTATAATTTAGGAACATCTGACTTGTCTTTATTTCTGAAAAAAATAATAAATTTTATTTATTATAATCTAGGAAGTTAGAATAGAGTTCACATTTATGAAATTGATATGTAAAATTATTACCCACCACCACCAGCAAAGTGCCTATGATCCTCCACCATTGACTTTCTCTTTTCTAATGAGTTGTCCTGAGACAAACTCTCAAAATTGTAGACAGTCTATGACAGAGTAACTAAGGGCATTAAACAGAGCAGGGAAACTCTCTTCAACAAAGGCTGCTGGGAAAATTGGGAAGCCTTGGCCACATGTAAAAATAAAGCTGAAACTATATCATACTGTATGAGATATACTTTTATGTATATTAAAGTTAACACATTTAAGACTATACCAGAATCCATACACTGTTTTTCTTACTAAAGCTCAATACCACAAGTGCTTAATTAAATGATCCAATATTTTCCTTGGGTAAACATTCATATATGATTCAGAGTAGGCTTACTCAAAATTTTACAGCCAATAGTATATTAAGGTTTTACTCTTTTGTTCATTTCTGGTCCTACGATACAATTTTTTACCAATTAAATGCACAGTTACAATTAGATGCACAGTTACAAAATTGTTCATGATTGAGTTTCAGTCATAAAATGTCCAACACCCTTCACCAGTGTACATTTCCCAGTTTATCTCCTATCTTCCTGCTGCCTGTCTCTAAGTAAACATTTTTTCTTTTCTCTCTCTCTTTTCCTTTTTTCCTCTTTGACACTGTGGTTTTCAATTTTGTTACCAAAGGGTATCCTGAATATTACTTTACTTTCTTTCAGCACCCCATTCTTGTTTAGAGCAATCATTTCCAATTATCATTGTCATAGTGGTCCCTTCTTTGTCCCAACTGTACTCCCTTGCTCTTTGTGGCATATATGCTAATGTCGTAAGCTGAATTTAAAAGTTGATTTCATCATCATTCTTTTTTAATGATTCCATTCTTTATTTTATTGTTTTTATAATAATTTCTTTATCTAAGCACTGTGGTTACAAAAATGTTCATAGTTGGATTTCAGTGATTGAATGTACACCATCCTTCTTCAGTAACTAATGCATTTTTTTATATGTAGCGTTCTAAAAACATCCTCCATATTTCTTCTTTAAACTTCATATCTGAGAGGCTAACAAGCTGGTTGGTACTTTTCAGGTCATGAGAGCTGTCATCTTCATTCTCTATGCATGATGTTGTTTTGCATTGTTTCCCCATTGACATACTTGTAGTGTGGTTTTTACTACTTGTGGTGTGGTTCATGGGCTAGAAGATGCATGGCCAAGGACCAAATGGAGCCTCCACACTCCTCTGACCCCACCCTTCATGGGTGGAGACAGTTTAACTTGTGATGAGACCTGAAGAGATTATGTTCCCCAGGGCCTTTCTTGGCTGCCTCACTCAGGAAAGCAATATTGTGACCATCACTCAATAGGTGAGGAACAGAAGAAAAATAGAAGGAGCCATTTGCCTCAAGTCACAGAGTTGGTGAGCGGCTGAGCCAGGAAGCTCAAGGTAGAGGGTATAGCCAGAACCCTAGTCTGGCTCATTCCTTCTTAGGGTTGCCAGAACTTGTGTGCCTACTCAGTTGAGTTGGTGTGAGAAAAGCTTCAAAAATATTTCCTACTTTTCCACATTCTTTTTGGTGCAGATTTTGCTTCATAAAAATTCAAATTTTGAGACTGGAGTGAAATTTAGATTTTAAATCAGTGAGCAGGGTGATTGCCTGTGTATAGTTGATTGGGTTCAATGACCCAGAACCCCATTTAGTCCCTGAGTCCGTCAGTAGTGATCCTTCTGGGTAGATTGAGGAGTAAGACTTGACCAGTGCTGGGTATGTTTTTGATGAGACCACTTGAATTCATAATTGCAACAGATTTACAATAGTACTTGAAGTACAACAGTATGAACATTTAAACAAACATTAAAAAACATTTTAAAACATTTAAAAAAAATTAAACAAAAACATTAAAAAACAAAAAACATTAAAAATCATTAAATGCACTATTATGCAAATAAGAAATAAACATCAGTAGATATTAAATGCCAATGATACAGAGATAGTATAAAAGAGATATTGTCTTTTGGAGAGATTAACCTAGAAGATTGTCAGGCTCCCTTTTGGAGCTACGTTTTACTTTCCTTCTTGCCTCTGTGTATCTGTTCCTATAAGACATCCTTACATCCAGTGGATCCCAAATGTTCCTTCACCATCTTAAACCTTTAGTGTCTTTGAAAACATTTTCTCTTTTTCTCTTTAAATCAAGAACCCTCAAACTTTTTAAACGGGGGCCAGTTTGCTATACCTCAGACCATTGGAGGGCTGGATTATAGTTAAATAAAAAACTATGAACAAAATCCTTTTCACACTGCACATATCTTAATTTGAAGTAAAAAAAAAAAAAGGAAGTGGATGGTACCTGGGGCAAGCAGTCTCATGAGCATCGAGTGGAAATAAAAAAAGATCAGTCCTAAATACCCAACATAAAGTCAATGACAATAGAATCAAGAGACCCAAACTACAACAAGCTATACACAGAAAGGACTTATTACAGTTCAGGGGGCTAAGGGTGGAGACAGGGGAAGAATACTGGGAACAGGGGCAGAGGGAGGTCAACAATGGCCGTGGGAATTGCCCTAATTCACTGTCACTATGTACCTTAAATATAACCGTGAAAGACGTGTAATTCACATTGGTCTCAATAAAAATTATTAAAGAAAATGGAAACAGGGGCCGGGCGGTGGCGCTGGAGGTAAGGTGCCTGCCTTGCCTGCGCTAGCCTAGAACGGACCGCGGTTCGATCCCCCGGCATCCCATATGGTCCCCCAAGAAGCCAGGAGCAACTTCTGAGCACATAGCCAGGAGTAACCCCTGAGCGTCACAGGGTGTGGCCCAAAAACCAAAAAAAAAAAAAAAAAAAAAAGAAAATGGAAACAAATACAGTATTTAAAATGGAGAACAAATAAAGTTAAATCAACAAACTTAACTGTATTTCAATGGGGACTCTGGGCCTGCTTTAGGCTAATGAGATGGCCAATGTCTGGTTCCATATTTCTCACTGCTAGTCATAACAAGTGATGCAAATATGCATCAGTTAGTCTAGATCTGGTTGAGATTTCAGATGTTTCATTCTGAATAAAGTCTGTTCACAGAAATAAATGCTGCTAAAGGTGGTTGCCATTTTGAGTGCACGATTCCTGAGGTTAGGAGATCTAATGCATATTAGAGGAGAGAGATGCATAGAAATTAGGAGGGCAGCTTGACTTGAATGCCTCTTTCAGAGAGTCACAATTCTGCAGTTCAGCCAGTTCCATTTGGTAAATTATATCCATATTTTCAATATCAGTAGAAAATGGGTTACAGGAAGCTGTATGTCCTGTTCATGGAAATGAAGTTCTTTAAATCTAAAGTGGAACTCATTTCGCAACTTTTCCAATGAATTCACACATGTTTTGTTTGAGAATGTAATCAATGGTTTTTCCGCTAACAGATTTTTAGGGAGATAGCAGAAGTTTTCCTCCTTCACTTGTTTGATAAGGATGCCTAATTTTATTCAAATGCTTTCACATGTGATTGCATATCACAGATGAACTTTTCCTTCCCTTGAAGTTGCACATTGAAACTGTTGAGTAGCTTCTGTTACATCTGTCAGAAAGGCACCGTGCCATTTCCATCCTGCATCATTAAGCTCTGGTACTTTGTTTTTTGAAAGCAAAGAAGTTGTAATCTGTGGACGTAAGTCATAGAAATGTTTCAAAATTTACCCTCGACTAAGACTAAGCCAATGGACTTCTGTATTGTACAGAAAGAATATCATTATAGGCAACATTTAGCTCAGACAGAATTTCTGAAATTGTGGTTTAATGCATTAGCTCTAATGAAATTAACACAAGATACCACAATTTTCATAACAGAGTCCCACTTCAGTGATTTACTACTTGTTGTGCTCGTTGGTTGATGGCTGTTGAAAGAGAATGGTTATGTTTGTACATCTCTTGATTAATGTGAGCAATTACTCCTTTCTTAGACTCCTTCATGCTAGGAGCATGATCAGTTGCCACACTGGTTAGTTTAGTTTAGTCCAGCTCCAAACCATTTACAGTTTGGCAAACCTTTTCATAGAGATCCTCTCCTCTAGGTGTTCCTTTGATACTTTCCAGTGCATCAAGCTCTACTGTGGCTTCAAAATAATAATTCGTCCCACGAATAAAAATTAGAACTTGGCAGAATCACGAACATCATTGCATTCATTGAGTGCCAAGAAAAAATAGAAGGGTTTTTTTTTTCCCGGAGTTTTGCAAATGCTGATGCAAATTGTCTTCCATTTCTTCAATTCTTTGTGTAATTGTAGATCAGACAGCAGTGGCAAAAAACGCCCAGCTGGCTGGATAAATATCCTCAGCAGGCCCTGTGGCCTGCAGGTTGGAATTTGAGTATCCCTACATTAGCTTGTCCAAATCCTATCATCACCTTTATCCTATTGCTGCTGTACTGGGCATCCTAGTATCTTGTGTTTTATTGCTTCGGTTTACATGCAATTAACATATATAATGGTTTATATACAATTATTATATTTCCAATCATCTTGTAAGCATCTTGAAAAAAGCTATACTGATGTTTCCTGCATATAACTAAATATTTAGAAATGAATTAAATAGTAAGGGAGAAGTCAACTTGTTAGTGCTGTGAAGAGAGGGGATTATGTAGTCAATATTTAGACTGTAAACAAACAATTCTTCTTATTAAAATAGTTTGGGTAAATATTCCTCCCTTCACTTTTTTTTTTTTTTTTTTTTTTTGGTTTTTGGGCCACACCCGGTGGTGCTCAGGGGTTACTCCTGGCTGTCTGCTCAGAAATAGCTCCTTGCAGGCACGGGAGACCATATGGGACACCGGGATTCGAACCAACCACCTTTGGTCTTGGATCGGCTGCTTGCAAGGCAAAAGCCGCTGTGCTATCTCTCCGGGCCCCCTCCCTTCACTTTTTATGGGTTTCATCTTCCATAGATGAAACATTGTAGATTAGCTGGTTCTCCTTCATTCCTTCACTTCTGAAATGTGCAGTAAAGTCAAAATGCTTTGAGCAAGCACAGTCAATAAAAAAAATCTGCACATGTAAAACAATTGATATGGTTTTAAAATTACTCTGAGGTATATAGTAAAATGCCTTTTCAACTAAGATTCTCAAAAAGGGTGCTAAAGCCAATATTGCTTGTAAGTCATGAAATTAATGGAAGCAGAAAAATATGTAATTTTTCGATTACCAACTGACTTTAGTGAATTTTAAATTTTGGGAAGAGAGAGCCACACTTGCAATGCTTAAGGACTACTCTTGACTCTGTGCTCAGGAGTACTTCTGGTGGTACTTGGGGACCATGTTGTGCCAGAAATTGAATGCAGGCCTCCAGCATGCGAAGGATATGCTCCAGACTGTTAAGCAATCTTTCTATTGTTTAACATTTTAAAATATTTAGTTTGCTGATAAGACATATTGTGATAAATGAAAGTATTGCCTACATTCTTAGCAATAATAGTTTATTGTTTGCCATAATTATAAATAAATTGAACAAATTATTTTCTCTATAAAATAACATTAAAAACTCTGTAGTCTCAGTTATTTTTTTTCTATTCCTATTCATTATATTTCTCAAAAAGGGTTATCACTGTGTTGTTTTCCTAATATCTCTTATACTGATGTGCAGGTGTTTGATGCCATCCTGGGATGAGACTGAAGATTTCACAAGATAGTATCACATAAACATGCCTCAGATAATACTTGATTGAACTCTTCTTAATTTTTATCTAGAACTACCTAGCTTGTTCTTTCCAAACTTGCAAAAATGCTTTTATTCTATTTACTTGCTTCTTTCTTTGAAATACTTAGCTCCAGAAAATAAGTTTCTTAGGGAATTCTAATTCTTCACTTTTTTCTTATATAGAGACTATCAGAGTGATATTTATCAACTAAGGGAAATAAATTTAAAGGAAATTATCTCCTTTAAAAGGAACTTAAATTGGGAATAGAAGAGTTTTTTTTAATCATTATATTATTTTGAAAATTGCTGTGTTCATTAGATAATTCACATAGAAAGTCTAAAAGTTGAGGGGCTTTTAAATGAGATAAGTCACACATATTTTTCAATACTTTTTTTCTTTTGATTTTTTGTTTGTTTTTGGGCTACACCTGGTGACGCTCAGGGGTTACTTCTGACCATGTGCTCAGAAATAGTTCCTGGCTTGAGGGACTATCTGGGACGCTGAGGGATCAAACCGCAGTCCATCCTAGGCTAGCGCAGGCAAGGCAGATGCCTTACTGCTTGCACTACCCCTCCAGCCCCATTTCTCAATACTTTTATCAATATTTTTCAATGCTTTATAAATAGCATTTAATCATATAGATTAGGTATATAATGTTATTATGTTCTTATCTGTGTCTATATAAATAGATGATAGGTATAAACCACATTACTATATCTATACCTATACTATATATATATTTTGGAATTTTTTTGGTGTCAGAAATTATACTCAGGGTTTTATAAGTACAAGACTAGCTCTCTTTCACTAAGCCACATTTCTGGCTTATAATGTTATAGTCTAAAATTATCTTTGTCAATCAGAGAAATTGCTATCAAATTATAAAAATCTATAGCTTAAACCTATGCCTGGGATTTAGGAAAAGTAATATCCCTAAATATTTGAGAATTTAAAATGAAATCAAGCCCATGATTATCAGGTATTATAATTGGTCAGCTATTAAGAAAGGCTTGAGGGCCCGGAGAGATAGCACAGCGGCTTTTGCCTTGCAAGCAGCCGATCCAAGACCAAAGGTGGTTGGTTTGAATCCCAGTGTCCCATATGGTCTCCCGTGCCTGCCAGGAGCTATTTCTGAGCAGACAGCCAGGAGTAACCCCTGAGCACCACTGGGTGTGACCCAAAGACCAAAAAAAAAAAAAAAAAAAAAAAAAGAAAGGCTTGAATTTTAAATACTAACTATATTTATTAAATATTAATATTAAATATATTCTAGTAACATAGAGCAAAAATTTTAATGCTTCTTGATTAACATTTTACTGATAAGTTTTTTAAATCAATGAACCAATTTAATTTTCTCAAATTTGTGTGAAAAGCAAATGAGAAATTATCTCTCAGATACACACGTAAAAATTTAGTTCATTATTCACACATAACTATTCAAATTTACAGCACTATTTAAAGACTATTATCACTAAATTACTATGACATCTCTGTGAAATTAAATTAAACACTTATGTGTGCATATGTTTACATCACTACATTAATTCTTTTACAGACCTTATTTGTGGTTCCTTACCTCCAAGTATATCTAATTATCTCATTATACTCATTCTTTTCTCTCTCTCTCTCTCTCTCTCTCTCTCTCTCTCTCTGTCTCTCTCTCTCTCTCTCTCTCTCTCTCTCTGTCTCTCTCTCTCTCTCTCTCTCTCTCTCTCTCTCTCTCTCTCCCCCCCCCCCCCATTTCCTTAAAGGTATTTGGTTTCTCTTTACCTGTCTCTTCATATGCTAATTCTAGCTCTGATCTCATTGGTTCATCCCCTTTTCCTTTCTCCCTGGCTACGCCCCAAATATCCATCTATTTAAGGCCCGATTCAAGAAATAAAACCTCTCTCTGGCCTCTCCCTCTTGTTTTCACCATGTAATTCTGTGTGGTTTCATTTATTTCATATTTCATAATTCGTATTTCATATTCGTTCGCTCGTGCATTGCTTGACTCCCAGTGGAAAAATAAACCCACTAAGGTTTGCTTCAGGGACTTTTATCTTATTATGATAAAAAGTCCGCAGCACATACTATACTGAATATTTTCAAGTTGCAAAGAGTAAATCTTTTTTTTTTAAATTTATTTAAACACCTTAATTACATACATGATTGTGTTTGGGTTTCAGTCATGTAAAGAACACCACCCATCACCAGTGCAACATTCCCATCACCAATGTCCCAAGTCTCCCTCCTCCCCACCCGACCCCCGCCTGTACTCTAGACAGGCTCTCCATTTTCCTCACACATTCTCGTTATTAGGACAGTTCAAAATGTAGTTATTTCCCTAACTAAACTCATCACTATTTGTGGTGAGCTTCCTGAGGTGAGCTGGAACTTCCAGCTCTTTTCTCTTTTGTGTCTGAAAATTATTATTACAAGGGTGTCTTTCATTTTTCTTAAAACCCATAAATGAGTGAGACCATTCTGCGTTTTTCTCTCTCTCTCTCTGACTTATTTCACTCAGCATAATAGATTCCGTGTACATCCATGTATAGGAAAATTTCATGACTTCATCTCTCCTGACAGCTGCATAATATTCCATTGTGTATATGTACCACAGTTTCTTTAGCCATTCGTCTGTTGAAGGGCATCTTGGTTGTTTCCAGAGTCTTGCTATGGTAAATAGTGCTGCAATGAATATAGGTGTAAGGAAGGGGTTTTTGTATTGTATTTTTGTGTTCCTAGGGTATATTCCTAGGAGTGGTATAGCTGGATCGTATGGGAGCTCGATTTCCAGTTTTTGGAGGAATCTCCATATCGCTTTCCGTAAAGGTTGAACTAGACTGCATTCCCACCAGCAGTGGATAAGAGTTCCTTTCTCTCCACATCCCCGCCAACACTGTTTATTCTCATTCTTTGTGATGTGTGCCATTCTCTGGGGTGTGAGGTGGTATCTCATCGTTGTTTTGATTTGCATCTCCCTGATGATTAGTGATGTGGAACATTTTTTCATGTGTCTTTTGGCCATGTGTATTTCTTCTTTGTCAAAGTGTCTGTTCATTTCTTCTCCCCATTTTTTGATGGGATTAGATGTTTTTTTCTTGAAAATTTCTGTCAGTGCCTTTTGGAGATTAGCCCCTTATCTGATAGGTATTGGGTGAATAGTTTCTCCCACTCAGTGGGTGGCTCTTGTATCCTGGGCACTATTTCCTTTGAGGTGCAGAAGCTTCTCAGCTTAATATATTCCCATCTTTTAATCTCTGCTTTCACTGCTTGGAGAGTGCAGTTTCCTCCTTGAAGATGCCTGTAATGTCCTGGAGTGTTTTGCCTATGTGCTGTTCTATATATCTTATGGTTTTGGGGCTGATATCGAGGTCTTTAATCCATTTGGATTTTACCTTCGTACATGATGTTAGCTGGGGGTCTAAGTTCAATTTTTTGCAAGTGGCTATCCAATTGTGCCAACACCACTTGTTGAAGAGGCTTTCCCTGCTCCATTTAGGATTTCCTGCTCTTTTATCAAAAATTAGGTGATTGTATGTCTGGGGAACATTTTCTGAGTATTCAAGCCTATTCCACTGATCTGAGGACCTGTCCTTATTCCAATACCATGCTGTGTTGATAACTATTGCTTTGTAGTACAGTTTAAAGTTGGGGAAAGTAATTCCTCCCATATTCTTTTTCCCAATGATTGCTTTAGCTATTCGAGGGTGTTTATTGTTCCAAATGAATTTCAAAAGTGTCTGATCCACTTCTTTGAAGAATGTCATGGGTATCTTTAGAGGGATGGCATTAAATCTGTATAATGCCTTGGGGAGTATTGCCATTTTGATGATGTTAATCCTGCCAATCCATGAGTATGGTATGTGTTTCCATTTCTGTGTGTCCTCTCTTATTTCTTGAAGCAGAGTTTTATAGTTTTCCTTGTATAGGTCCTTCACATATTTAGTCAAGTTGATTCCAAGATATTTGAGTTTGTGTGGCACTATTATGAATGGGGTTGTTTTCTAAATGTCCATTTCATCCTTATTTCTATTGGTGTAGAGAAAGGCCATTGATTTTTGTGTGTTAATTTTGTAGCCTGCCACCTTGCTATATGAGTCTATTGTTTCTAGAAGCTTTTTGATAGAATCTTTAGGGTTTTCTAAGTAGAGTATCATGTCATCTGCAAACAGTGAGAGCTTGACTTCTTCCTTTCCTATCTGGATTCCCTTGATATCCTTTTCTTGCCTAATCGCTATAGCAAGTACTTCCAGTGCTATGTTGAATAGGAGTGGTGAGAGAGGACAGCCTTGTCTTGTGCCAGAATTTAGAGGGAAGGCTTTCAGTTTTTCTCCATTGAGGATAATATTTGCCACTGGCTTGTGGTAGATGGCCTTCACTATATTGAGAAAGGTTCCCTCCATTCCCATCTTGCTGAGAGTTTTGATCAAGAATGGGTGTTGGACCTTATCAAATGCTTTCTCTGCATCTATTGATATGATCATGTGGTTTTTATTTTTCTTGTTATTGATGTTGTGTATTATGTTGATAGATTTACGGATGTTAAACCAGCCTTGCATTCCTGGGATGAAACCTACTTGATCGTAGTGGATGATCTTCTTAACGAGGCATTGAATCCTATTTGCCAGGATTTTGTTGAGGATCTTTGCATCTGCATTCATCAGCGATATTGGTCTGTAATTTTCTTTTTTTGTAGCATCTCTGTCTGCTTTAGGTATCAAGGTGTTGTTGGCTTCATAAAAGCTATTTGGAAGTGTTTCTGTTTGTTCAATTTCATGAAAGAGTCTTGCCAAGATTGGCAGTAGTTCCTCTTGGAAAGTTTGATAGAATTCATTAGTGAATCCATCTGGACCTGGGCTTTTGTTTTTCAGCAGACATTTGATTACTGTTTTAATTTCATCAATGGTGATGGGGGTGTTTAGATATGCTACATCCTCTTCCTTCAACCGTGGAAGATTATAAGAGTCCAAGAATTTATCCATTTCTTCCAGGTTCTCATTTTTAGTGGCGTAGAGTTTTTCAAAGTAGTTTCTGATTACCCTTTGAATCTCTGTCATATCAGTAGTGATCTCTCCTTTTTCATTCCTGATACGAGTTATCAAGTTTCTCTCTCTCTCTTTCTTTGTTAGGTTTGCCAGTGGTCTATCAATCTTGTTTATTTTTTCAAAGAACCAACTTCTGCTTTCGTTGATCTTTCGGATTGTTTTTTGGGGTTCCACTTCGTTGATTTCTGCTCTCAGCTTTGTTATTTCCTTCTGTCTTCCTATTCTTGGGTCCTTTTGTTGAGCATTTTCTAGTTCTATTAACTGTGTCATTAAGCTACTCAGGTAAGCTCCTTCTTCCTTCCTGATGTGTGCTTGCAAAGCTATAAATTTTCCTCTCAGTACTGCTTTTGCTGTGTCCCATAAGTTCTGATAGTTTGTGTCTTTATTGTCATTTGTTTCCAGGAACCTTTTGATTTCCTCCTTGATTTCATCTCGGACCCACTGGTTATTGAGCATGAGGCTGTTTAACTTCCAGGTGTTAAAGTGTTTCTTCTGAGTCCCTTTGGAGTTCACAAATAATTTCAGAGCCTTGTGGTCAGCGAAGGTAGTCTGCAAAATTTCTATCCTCTTGATCTTATGGAGGTATGTTTTATGTGCCAGCATGTAGTCTATCCTGGAGAATGTCCCATGTACATTGGAGAAGAATGTGTATCCAGGTTTCTGGGGATGGAGTGTCCTATATATATCCACTAGGCCTCTTTCTTCCATTTCTCTCCTCAGGTCTAGTATATTCTTGTTGGGTTTCAGTCTGGTTGACCTATCCAGTGTTGACAAAGCCGTGTTCAGGTCCCCCACAATTATTGTGTTGTTGTTGATATTATTTTTCAGATTTGTCAACAGTTGTATTAAATATTTTGCTGGCCCCTCATTCGGTGCATATATATTTAGGAGAGTGAATTCTTCCTGCTCTACGTACCCCTTGATTAATATAAAATGTCCATCTTTGTCCCTTCCAACCTTCCTGAGTATAAAATTTGCATTATCTGATATTAGTATGGCCACTCCAGCTTTTTTATGGGTGTTGTTTGCTTGGATAATTTTTCTCCAGCCTTTTATTTTGAGTCTATGTTTGTTCTGACTATTCAGGTGCATTTCTTGTAGGCAGCAGAAGGTTGGATTGAGTTTTTTGATCCATTTAGCCACTCTGTGTCTCTTAACTGGTGCATTTAGTCCATTGACTTTGAGAGAAAGAATTGTCCTGGGATTTAATGCCATCTTTATTTCGAAATTTGGTGTGTCTTTTGGGTAATCTTGTCTTAGATTAGGTCTTTCAGTTTTTCTCTTAAGACTGGTTTTGTGTCTGTGAAGTTTCTGAGCTGTTTTTTGTCTGTGAAACCATGTATTCTTCCGTCAAACCGGAAAGTGCGTTTTGCTGGGTATAGTATTCTGGGTGAAGCATTCATTTCATTCAGTCTTGTCACAATATCCCACCACTGCTTTCTGGCATTGAGTGTTTCTGGTGACAGGTCTGCTGTAATTCTCAAGGAAGCTTGCTTGAACGTGATTTCCCCTTTTGATCTTGCTGTTTTCAGAATTCTGTCTCTATCTGTGGGATTTGTCATTGTGACTAGGTTGTGTCTTGGGGTGATTTTTCTGGGGTCTCTTTTGGTTGGTACTCTTTGGGCATGCAGGATTTGATCACATATATTCTTTAGCTCTGGAAGTTTCTCTTTAATGATGTTCTTGACCGTTGATTCTTCCTGGAAATTTTCTTCCTGGGTCTCTCGGACTCCAATGATTCTTAAGTTGTTTCTGTTGATCTTATCATAGACTTCTATTTTTATCTGTTCCCATTCTTTGACTAATTTTTCCATTGTCTGCTCATTTGCTTTAAGTTTTTTGTCCAATCTCTCCTGCTGTATGGAATTGTTATGTATCTCATCTTCCACAGCACCAAGTCTATTCTCAGCTTCTGATACCCTGTCCCAGAGCTTATCCATTTTGTCATTCACTTCGTTTACTGAGTTTTTCAGGCCTGTTAGTTGACATGTTATTTCAGTTTGGAGTTTTGTGATTTCTGTCTTCATATTTTCTTGGTTCTTATTAGTGTTCTGTTCAACTCGATCCATGGTTTCTTGGAGTCCATTGAGCATCTTCCATATTGCTAGTCTAAAGTCCTTATCTGAGAGGTTGATTAGTTGGTTGGTCATTATCTGGTCCTCAGAATTGTCATCTTCATTCTCTTTGTCTGATGCTGGCCTGCGTTGTTTCCCCATTGTCACACTTGTATTGTGGGTTTTTCTACGTGTTGTGGTGGTATTCATTGTCTATATGATGCAGGCAGCACACTCCTCTGGCTCCTCCCTTTCTGGATGGGCTGACTTGCCTCTAAGGGAGGGGAGTCCTCCGTGGATGAAGCCTCACACTGGGTCAAATCTTAGGCCTGAGCATGCAACAGAGAAGACAGTCCGGAGAGAAATGTTTGCTTCTGTGATATAGCACCGTTCTTAGTGTAATTTTTCCTTCTTGTTGCAATGGTGTTCTTTCCTTAGAAAGAGTGCACGGCCGCGTAGCGAAGCGGAGCGGCCGTGCTCCGCTGGAGCCTCTTTTTGCCCCACTCGCAAGAGTTTCACGCAAGAGGACAGTAGACAGACATAGACAGGTCAAACTCACAGTTTTTCACAGTTGGGCCCCACTGGGCCGGTGTATTTTCGTGGATTTTCCCCGCCTGGTGTCACACACAGGGAGCCGGCTTTTGCCTCATTATACTCATTCTAAACATTCTACTTAGATCACAGTATTGGGTCTTGAGCTTTATTTTTGAGTATAATTTTTATTTTTTCTTCAAGGGACTAAAATATGTGTACTAAAATCATCCCAAACTTAAAATTCATTCACTGTAGGTAAAATATAGGAACACTTCAACAACACAATTCAATTTATACTTTAATCTACCATATATACCTGTCAGTGAGTTCTTTCAATATAAAATACACTTGATTCAAATACTCTTAAGTCTTTCAAAATAAAGTATATAAAGTATTATTCTTCAAACTTTGCATATATTACTCTTTTTAATCATAGCAAAGTTATGAGGTGGGGTAATACTCCAATTCTAAATTTACAGGTGAGTAAACTGAGTTTTCCCAAAGTCACTATCTAGTGAGCAAAAGATTTGGAATTCTCACCAGAGTTAGAATGACCAATTATGGAATCATAACCAATCTCACCGGTCTGTCTTTGCAGTCTGCAATTTTCATTCCCATGTTTAGGCACTCTGAATGTCTGATTAAAATAGTAAGTTGTGGTATATACGCTGTGCTCATGATATGAGTTTTAAAACTATGAGGATGTGCTAGATATCAAATTCTTGGGCTGTGGGATCTGAAGACATTAAGTCATATTGACCTTTTCTTTTGCTTAATTAGCAGTCACAGTAGAGGTAGTTAATAGAAGCATTAACAATCCCATGTATCTGAGAAGAAAGAGATAAATCAAAGTTAACTTTTCTTATGTCTTGTTAGATGCCAAACGTTAGTCTAGCTGACTTCATTGACTTCTCTCATTTGACAGTATTATTTTTATACCCATGTCCTGAATGAAGTCCTCTTCTACCTTTATTAATTGAAGTTTCTGGATCTTTGGTGTTTTCTCATAATCTATTAGTGGGTCATTTAAAACTGTGAGGTAAGGGGCCAGCGAGGTGGTGCTAGAGGTAAGGTGTTTGCCTTGCAAGCGCTAGCCAAGGAAGGACTGCCTCTGAGCATCAAACGAATGTAGCCCGAAAAACCAAAAACCAAAAAAAAACAAAAAACAAAAAACAAACAAACTGTGAGGTAAATTTTTGACTGAGTTAAAGTATGATTGCTGCTTAATAATGAAATATGGGAGCAAAAACCTCTAAGGCATTTTGTTTTCTTGGAGTGGTGGGCACACCCAGTATTGCTCAGGGTTCACTTCTGGCTCTACACTCAAGGATCAGTACTGGTGGGGCTCAGGAAATTATCTGGGATCCTGGGGATAGATAGTGTGTGAAAGATAAGTGTCCTGCCTGTCTTATTATCTATTATCATTCCAACTTATTTTGCTTTCTACCTGATAAATAACTAGTTTAGCAGACTGGTCCAACTTTTTAAATATTGACTCTTTCTTCTTAAGTGATCTTGGGCAAGTTATTTCATCTCCAAAGACAGCTCTGGAATGGCTTATATGGAAACATCTCTTCCTATATAATATAAGTGGTGAAATTCTGAAGAGAATGAATGACCTAGGAGAAAATAAAATGGACAGGAGTTATGAAGTATCTAAAAATAGATCCTTCTGTCTTCTTTAACACAATCCAATAAATAGCTATTTGATGTTTTCTATTTGCTTAATGAAGAAATCTATTAAATTTCCCTTGGTTTCTTCTTAGTCATAGAAGAACTTTCTAGACCAAATTTGCTTTTATGAGAAATGATCTAGCAGGCCCACCCAGGCTGTTATTGTGAGATCACTTTTTGCAATTCTTGTTCTCAATCTGTTTACCATCTTTCCTGATGTGTCACCAATGTCGGTTGTGAGCCACACCCACAAAAACAACTTAGAAACAGATTTTTCTCTAACCACATGTGACATTGGTAAAATGGAATATTGTTAAATAAGTCACATGGCACCTAAATGATTATTTTTACTCCAACAAACACAGATTGAAAAAATATTCTATACCCAGCATTGGTGATAGAAAGATAAATTCATTGAGATGCTGCTTCTGACTACCTGCAACTAGCCCAAACTTTGCAGGCCTTAAACATAGCTGGAGAGACTGTTTTAATTTTTTCCAACTGTTTTAAATTTTTAACACTTTTTTTTATCTTTCTAATGCTTTACTATTAATAACTTTTTGAAACCAGGGTCTCTATTTTTGCCTTTAATTTAAGTCCTTTGCAGCAATTTGCAAATGTTTGAACGTAAGAACATTCTAGCTATTTATATCTATTAAGCTTATGATTGATTTATACACATTATGGTTCTATCCAGTGGCTTTTTGTGTGTGTGTTTTTCTGAGCATGTAAGCTAGATGCATATATTTACTTCACACTTAGACCTGAATAAATGAGTGATCAAGCTATTTATATATTCATGTGCATATTCATAACTAATTATGCAACTAAAAAAATTAATCGATTGTAGTGTTTGCCCTTTTAAAAAACCTGCCCTTCTAAACTTTATTATTTCATTCAGATAAACTAATTTTGCTCATGTTTGGGCATAAGGTGAGGGTTTAAAAGTTACATTTGAAATGTAGGTATCTATTTTTTAGCTGTTTATTTTTATGCAGAAATTTCTTTGCTTTGTTTTCTTTTTTAAACACCTTTTAATTTCATTGTTTTCTCCTTCTATTCCCTTTGTTTGTTGCTTACCTACTTGAACAAGTGATGATACTCTCTGCTGTGGTTCCAGGGATCATAACCCCAGGATGGCCGTTAGCATCAGTGAGTTCAGCATTCATTGCCAATGACAGAAGGATAAAACTCACAGCCTTGTACCTAGAAAGGGTGCTCCAGTCCTGAGACACATCCTCAGGTCCCAACACTGACATTTTTTTCTTTCCACCTCTTCCCCTCCAACACTGACATTTTATAGTGATGAAGCAGTTACTAAATTTCTTATGACAAGAAACCAAGCTATAATGTAGCTTAAACCTGGCACGAAGCACTGGAGCTATTATTATTATCAATTCAACCTAACTATGAGCTCATCACAAATGTATTATTTTAATATTGATTATTTACTCCTAAGGAACTCTCCCCCTTTAAATTAAAATTTAAATTTTAAAAAAGGAACTTCTCCACGTTCTATTTAAATTATATTCAAATTATGTTTCTATAGGGGCCAGAGAGATACCATGGAGGTAAGGCGTTTGCCTTGCATGCAGGAGGACTGTGGTTAAAATCCCGGCATCCCATATGGTCGCCTGAGCCAGCCAGGAGTGATTTCTGAGTGTAGAGAGCCAGGAGTAGGCCCTGAGCACTGCAGGTGGTGTGACCCCCCAAAAATATGTTTCTATAAACAGAAGTTGCAACAAACAACAAAAAAACCCAGAAGTGACAGTTTACTAAACTCAAGAACATTGATTTAGTATTGACTGGGAGTAGATGAAGTTGATTGCCTTATTAAAGTTATATTATGTTAACATGTCTCTCAGACATAGCCTTTTTCTGATTATATTACTATTTTTTTTGCAATACATTTAGTTTATTTAAGAAGTCAGATATTTGCAGATGATCACTAAGAAAAAATCGCTTGTCCTAATCAGACAAAAGTGAAATACTCAGATAATCTTATCACAGCAGCCTGGCAGGGGCTGCCCAGGCAATTCCAAGGAATGTTTGTTCACAGGGTTGG